>NC_051428.1:3233029-3234755 GCF_015228065.2 Penaeus monodon | reverse complement strand
ACACAAAAAAAAAAAAAAAACGAAAAAAAAAAGAAATGAAACATTACGAGCAAAAAGTCCACGTTCCATTTTCTCCCCAACAGTCCATCTCACTTGAAGCTTAATCTTGGTGACAGACAGGCCTTCTCTGACACACCATCAAAAAGAGCATCAAGAAGACGTGTAAACTCGCTCTCCCATGCTCTTTTAACCCTCAACTATATGATTATCCACGTAAGTGCCTACTTCCTAAACTACGAAATAAAGAAATGCACCAAAAAGGAGAAGAGATATGGAGATGATGAGGAGGAGGAAGGAGGAGGTGGAGGTGGGGGAGGGGGAGTGGGGAGGGGGAAGGGGGAGGAGGAGTGAGAAGAAGAAGAAGAAGAAGAAGAAGAAGAAGAAGAAGAAGAAGAAGGAGGAGGAGGAGAGAGAGAGAGAATATGAGAGACAGACAGAATGAGAATGAGAGAGAGAGAATAAGAGAGAAAGAAAGAAAGCAAAAGAAAGCGAAAAAAACAGAAAACAGAGACAGAGAGAGAGAAAGAACCCCCCCAAAAAAAGATGCACAGACGGACAGAAATAACTGCATTGTTCCACCTTGAGACGCGCCGCCCCGAAGTCTCGCAAAGGCGGCCTCAAAGTGGTGTAAATGTGGCGGGTTTACGCGCGGGGATGAGGGATGCAAGGGGCGTCGCTTCGCGTGATGCCTCGCCACCACAGCGGCCGCCCTCAAGTGTTGCTGATCTGACTATTTGCACGCTATAGCCTCGCTGACACCCCTCCCCTCCCCCCTCTCTCTTCTTTCCCCCCTCCCCTCCCCCCTCTCTCTTCTCTCCCCCCTCCCCTCTCCCTCCTAATAGCGCCTCCCTCCTCTTACTCTTTCGCTCTCTCTCTGTTTCCCCTCTGTTTCGGTCTTTCTCTGTTTCTCTGTTTCTCGATTTCTTGATTCTGTCTCTGTCTTTCTCTTTCTCTCTCTCAGTAAATTTTACTTCTAATCTTTTTATCTCTTTTCCCCTCTCTCTCCATATATATAGTCCGTCTATCTATCTATCTATCTGTCTATCTATCTATCTGTCTATCTATCTATCTGTCTATCTATCTATCTGTCTATCTATCTATCTGTCTATCTATCTATCTGTCTATCTATCTATCTATTCATCCCACCTGCACATTTTCCCTCTGACATTTTTACTCCCCCCCTCCCCCCCTCCCCCCCCCAAAAAAAAAAAAAAACGCATAACAAACACCCAAACGTCCAGGCAAAAATGGCACTTACCGTGAGGTGCTGGAAGAGCCAAGCCCGGAGAATGTTTGTGGCGACTTTGGGGAAAATTCCTCGCTTCTTCTGGTTCTTCTTGTTATCCTCATCCTCCTCCGTGCCTTCCCCGGAGCCGATACTGGCGTTGCTGGCGTCACCTGTGGGCGGGGGGGAGAGGGGGGGGGTTAGTGATGTCATCCTTTACCGTGGGGGGGGAGAGAGAGGAGGAGGAGGAGGAGGAGGAGGAGAGGAGGAGGGGAGAAGGAGGGAGGGGGAGGAGGAGGAGGAGGAGGAGGAGGAGAGGAGGGAGGAGGAGGAGGAGGAGGATGGGGAGGAGGAAGAAGAAGAAGGAAGGAGAAGAGGAAGAAGGAGGAGGAGGAGGGAGGGAGGGAAAGAGGAGGTGGGAGATAGTGACGTGATGTTATGCATGGAAGGGAAAAGAAAGAGCGTTTGTGACGTCATGGTTTGCCAGGGGGATAAAACAGG
>NC_051428.1:3208029-3228029 GCF_015228065.2 Penaeus monodon | reverse complement strand
ACAGACACACACACACACACACACACACACACACACACACACACACACACACACACACACACACACACACACATGCATACCCAACTAACACTCTCACTTTATTCCTCCCTCCTTCCTTCCCTTCCTCTCCCTCCTCCCTCCCTCCTTCCCTCCCTCCCTCCCTCCCTCCCTCCTTCCCTTCCTTCCTTCCCTTCCTTCCCTCCCTCCCTCCCTCCTTTCTTCCTTCCCTTCCTCTCCCGCCCTCCCTCCCTCCCTCCTTCCCTTCCTCTCCCTCCTTCCCTCCCTCCTCCCCCCCCCAGGAGTAAGAATGTGATGATGGGGTGATGGTGATCGTACATCGCCGCCAGAGCACGCCCATGGGTACGTATCATCACACGCTGAAGTTATGCATCTCCTGCACGCACACTTACCCTCCCCCCCCTCCCCCCTCCACGCGTTCCCTCCCCCAATCCTCGCCTCTCCCTCTACCCTCTCCTCTCACGCTATCGACATAAAGGTGAGAGGGAAAGGGAGGGAGGGAGGGAGGGAGGGAGGGAGGGAAAGGGAGGGAGGGAGGGAAAGGGAGGGAGAGAGGGAAAGGGAGGGAGGGAAGGAGGGAGGGAGGGAGGGAGGGAGGGAGGGAGGGAGGGAGGAAGGAAGGAAGGGAGGGAGAGGAAGGCGAGATTAAATTGGGAGATAGGGAGATAGGAGATGGGGAAATAAAGGCATATATATGAGAGAGAGAGAGAGCGTGATGGAAGAGAAAGAGAAAGAGAAAGGGAAAGGGAAAGGGAAAGAGAAAATGAGAAAAAGAGAGAAAGAGAAAGCGAAAAATAGAAAGAGAAAGAGAACACATACTATGAGTTAAAACACGGTACGAAATCATAAAAACACACACACCAAAAAAGACCCGAGGTGAAATAAAGTCTTAATATTTCGCATTCAGCGCTTGGAAATAAGACTGCAAGGCTTCACAACGAACAATTCCTCCAAATTGGCTTAAACTCGAGTGTGAGTTATTTACGGGCGAAGTGAGGATGGAGGAGGAGGAGGAGGAGGAGGAGGAGGAGAGGAGGAGGAGGAGGAGGAGGAGGAGGAGGAGGAGGAGGAGGAGGAGGAGGAGGAGGAGGAGGATGGAGGAGGAGGAGGAGGATGGAGGAGGAGGAATGAGGAGGATGGAGGAGAAGAAAAAAAAGGAAAAAATAAGGAAAATAATAATAATAATAATAATAATAATAATAATAATAATAATAATAATAATAATAATAATAATAATAATAATAATAATAATAATAATGATAATAATAATAATAATAATAATGATAATAATAATAATAATAACAATAATAGAAGAAGAAAAAGATGAGGAAGGAGGAGGCAGAAGAAGAAGAGGAAGAATAACTAGGAGTTCTAGTAAAAGGAGAGAGGGGAGGAGAGGAGAGGAGAGGAGGAGGAGAGAGGAGAGAGGAGAGGAGAGAAGAGAGGAGGAGAGGAGGAGAGGAGGAGAGGAGGAGAGGAGGAGAGGAGAGAGAAAAAAAAATGGGAGACAGAATCACAAATGGTTATTGATGTTGACTGCCCCTTAACTCCGTAATATAAGGCGTCACTCTCCATGCTCTCTGTACGGAGCGTGTGCGTGTGATGTCTATTTCGGTGTGTGTGCGTGTGTGTGTGCGTGAGAGAGAGAGAGTGAGTGAGTGAGTGAGTGAGTGAGTGAGTGAGTGAATGAGTGAGTGGGTGAGTGGGTGAGTGAATGAGAGTGAGAATGAAAGTGAGAGTGGGTGTGAGAGTGAGCGTGTCAGTGCTGTCTGTCTGTCTGTCTGTCTGTCTGTCTGTCTGTCTGTCTGTCTGTCTGTCTGTCTGTCTGTGTCTGTCTGTCTGTCTGTGTCTGTCTGTGTCTGTCTCCCATCCCTCTCCCCCTCTCCCTCCCTCTCTTCATCCCTCTTTCCAACCAGAAATGTATCCTAAAGTACTCTTGACCGAACAAGAAACAAAAACAGTAACAAAACATCACACACGTCAATCAGCATCAAGCCACACCCTCCCGCGCCCCTCTCCCTCCCTCCCTCCCTCCCTCCCTTTCTCCCTCCCTCCCTTTCTCCCTCCCTCCCTACTCATCTCTTATACACATACATATATATACATGTATCCATACAGGGTATATGTACATCCGTAGATATATGCCTTCATACATACATATATACGCATACATACACGCATACATACACGCATACATACATGCACACATACATATACACATTTCGACTACACAGTAGGAAAAGAAAAAAAAAAAACAAGGATAATAGTAAAGACTGGGAAAGACAAAGAGGGGGGGGGGTATAAGAGGTGTGTAGGGGGGGGGGGTTAACGAGGACCCACTTCATGACGGATGCTGGACGAGAAACCACGTACTCACACGTGCGCGCATGACAGAATCGCCATGCACTTACGAAGGCCGGTCATGCGAGGGACACAGGCAGGGCACGTGGCGTCATGCATGCCCCGCCGGCATTGGTTGGCATCGTTATGCAACGTCCGGTGACGTGATGTACGTGCGTGCGGCACGGGCGAGAAAATGACGCAGTCGTGACGTGCATGTGACGACGGCGGATATGACCTGTGCGCTATGGGGCGTGACGTAAGGTTGTGACGATGAGCGGGGATGGAAGGTAATGCGAAAAAGAGAAAGAGAGAGAGAGAAAGAGAGAGAGAGAAAAAAGAGAAAGAGAGAGAAAGAGAGAAGAGAAAGAGAGAAAGAGAGAAAGAGAGAAAGAGAAAGAGAGAGAGAAAGAAAGAAAGAAAGAAAGAAAGAAAAAAACAGAGAAAGGGAAAGAAAGACGAATGACAAAAAAAATTAAGAGAAATGAAAAACAAAACAATGTAGAAAAAAAAAAAAAAAAAATTAAAAAAAAAAGAAGGAAAGAAAGAAATGAAGAAAGAAAAGGGCGAATGAGGGGGGGGGGGAGGGAGGTGCACACAAGGCCGCCCACGACGCTGCCGCCCTTATCAAGAGTACGGGCGTGATGGACGACACCTCATTAACGCGTGGGCGTAGGAGCCGCTGGCGCTATGGTCGACGACGCCATATAAGAACATAATGATTTTCGACCGCGTGGTTCTCGACGCTCGCAATTATCATCCGGAGCCAAATATGCAAACGCTGCGACACCTAACCTATGGGAGGGGGTTGACAGGGGGGGGGACGGTTGACAGGGGGAAGGGTTGACAGGGGGAAGGGTTGACAGGGGGAGGGAACTGACAAAGGAAGGGTTTGACAGGGAGGGGGTTGGCAGGGAGAAGGAGCTGGCAAAGGAAGGGGTTGACATGGGGGGAGGGGGTTGACATGGAGGGAAGGGTTGACATGGGGGGAGGGGGTTGGCAGGGGAGAAGGGAAGCTGTGACAAGAGGAAAAGTCGACAGGGGAAATAGAGTTGACGAGGAGGAGGGAAGCTGACAAGAGGGGAAACGGAGTCGACACTGGCAGAGAGGACTGGCATAGAATAGACCCAACAAGCGGCCTGTTCGACAACCGGCCTGTTCGACAACCGGCCTGCTCGACAACCGGCCTGCTCGACAACCGGCCTGTCCGCCTCTTCGGAAGACTTAGAGAATAACAATCGCCATTATATCAGGCGAGCGGACGCCTGGACGCCCCCACTGATAAGAATTCAATTAATGTGTTATTCCGAATTAGAAAACGCGGAGACGTGGACACTTCCACAATAAAGCACAGTCGAACTTGCACGGAGAGTCGAGCGCAAATTCCGTAACATTTTCCGTAATTACAGGCACGTCCGCACACATATACATCATCATAATAAATAAATAAATGTAAAAAAAATATATATGTACATAATAAATATATAAATAATAAACAAATCAATTTAATAAAACATAAATACACACACATAATAAATAAGGAAATAATGAATAAAAAAATCAATAAAAATGAAAAAAAAAAAAAAAAAAAAAAAATTACACATGCGTATCCAGGCACCCATTCCTCCTCTCACCCCCTCCCCCCTCCCCCCCAAGTGTCTCGTCGGAGGGAGCGCGTGCGGGCGTGCGGACGGGCGTGCGGGCGGGCGTGCGGGCGTGCGGGCGCTCAGGGAAATCTCAGCGATCCATCAGAGCGAAAAAAAACGATCGGGAGAAGGTCGGGCTTCGGATTACCATATCTTTTCCATTACACTCCATTCGTGTGCCTATTACACCTTCATCCCGTCATCATTATCACTATTATCCACACGCCGTTATCATCACCTCCTCCTCCTCCTTTTCCTTAGCTCCCCCTCCCCTCCCCCCTGTCAGACGTCGCCCCATGCGGATATCTGCACCATTAATTTCACATAAAATACGATATATATAATATATATATATATATATTATATATATATAATATATATATATAGATATAATAAAATTAGATATATAGATTATATATATATAGATATATATATAATATTTTAAATAAATATATATATATTATAATTATATATAACATATATATATAAAATATATAAAAGGATATATATAAAATAATAATATATACATAATATAAAATTTTAAATATACATAATATATATAATATATATAATATTTTATAAAATTTTATACATATATTACATATAGATACATATATACATATATAATAAAATATATTATATATATATATATATATATATATATTACAAATATATACATTTATATATATACTTGTATATAAATTTATTTGTATATATATATATATATATATATATATATATATATATATATATATATATATATATATATATATATATATAAACACACCCAAACCCACACGCCCCCACACACCTTCCTCCCCGTCCCCTCAAGGGTGGGCGTGGGCGCGAGGGGAGGAGAAGGGGGGGGGGGAGCACGGCAGATGGGCGGGTACAAATGGTGATGACTTTATGAACTAATGGTGATGACGGTCGGGCTGACGGCTGACATGCATCAGCCAGGCGATCTGATGGGGTGCCTGACGAAGAAATTTAATGGTAAGAAACCTCTTAGGCAATGAGTGATGAAGGGGGGAGGGGGGGAGGGGAGATGGACTAATGTATGGGTGCGCTAAAGGAGCGAGAGACAGGGACAGGGGAAAGAGAAAAAAAATATATACATATAAATATAAATATAAATAGCTTTATATTTATATATATATATATATATATATCTATATATATATATATTATATAGTATATATATATATTATATATATATATATAGATGATATATAGATATATAATATAGTAATATATATATATAATGGTGAAAGAGAGAGAGAGAGAGAGAGAGAGAGAGAGAGAGAGAGAGAGAGGAGAGAGAGAGAGAGAGAGAGAGAGAGAGAGAGAGAGAGGGGGAGGGGGTTTGTGGGAATCAGAGAGAAAGCTTTTGTGATAAAAAGGTGTAGGTGATATATCTGTTTTCCTTTTTCTCTCTTAATGGATCCTCCTCCTCCCCCTCCCCTTCTCACTCTCACTCTCACTCTCTACTCTCTCTCTCTCTCCTCTCCTCTCCTCTCCTCTCACTCTCACTCTCACTCTCACTCTCACACACACACACACACACACACACACACACACACCAAACACACAACAACACACACACACACAACAAATAACACGCGAACACACAATCTGCATGATAAATCATTCAACAAGAAAAATAAAAACATCACCACCCGATCCCCCTCCCCCCTCCCCCTATCCCCCTTGCCCCCCTCACCTCCCTCCCCCCCCTTCCCCCACATCTCCCCCCATTGCAACCTTTAAGACCCAAACTTCAACGGTCTTTCTGCAACAATCCTGTCATTTCCTTCGCTCGGTCTTCGTGCAAGAAGAAAAAACAACAACAACAAAATAATAAAAAAGGACAAATAAAAGAAGAAAAAGTGGGATAAATTTCGCTTCCTCTCCATTCCCTCCCTTCTCCCCATCATCGTACTCCTCCTCCTTCCCTCCCTTCTCTCCTACTCTTCCTATCTCCCCCCGTTCCTCCCTTCCTCCCTATTCCCCATCGTGAAAAAGAATCGGCAGAAATTGGCGCCCTGTCAACATCTTACCCTCTTACCCTCTGTCTATATCTCCCTTCTTTTTCTCTCCCTCTCTATCTATCAATCTTTAGCTTCTTATACCTTCCCCCGATGTTTCTCTCTCTCTCTCTCTCTCTCTCTCTCTCTCTCTCTCTTCTCTCTCTCTCTCTCTCTCTCTCTCTCTCTCTCCTCTCTCTCTCTCCCTCTACGGCAGAACTAATGGCCATGAAATGAGAAAAACGCCGAAAGAGTCGCAAGTATTCGGCAATCTGTCAGCGCGTGTCAGGAGCCTTGTGACCCCGCCTCTCACACCCTGTTTAGTGACCCCTTAAAGAAAACGGATGGCTGGACGTCGCTCTCTCCCTCTCTCTCTCTTTCTCTCTTCCTTTCTCTCTCTCTTTTTTTTTTGTCTGTCTGTCTGTCTGTTGTCTGTCTGTGTCTGTCTGTGTCTGTCTGTGTCTGTCTGTCTGCCTGTCTGCCTGCCTGCCTGTCTGCCTGCTTGCCTGCCATTAGACCCCCAAGTAAAACAAAAATTACGAATAACCGGAATGCCAGAGCGTTTAAACAACGAAAATAAATAAACGAGAAGAATATATCCGCCATCTTTTTTTTTTCCTCTCTTTTCTTTCTCCCCAAAACAAGAAAAGAATGTCTGGCATTCTATGATGCCATTCTTGCTCCTCTACTACTAACGGTGCGGGTGAGTAACGACGCTTGAGCAATGTACGAGAGAAAGAGAGAGAGAGAGAGAGAGAGAGGAGAGAGAGAGAGAGAGAGAGAGAGAGAGAGAGAGAGAGAGAGAGAGGAGAGAGAGAGAGGAGAGAGAGAGAGAGAGAGAGAGAGAGAGAGAGAGAGAGAGAGAGAGAGAGAGAGAGAGAGAGAGAGTGAAAGAGAGAGAAGAAAAAAATATATATAGACAGATAAATAATAGATAGCGGCAAAGAAAGAGAAAAATACATTGTCCTTATTCACTCGAGTCTTGGACTGCCCCCCCCCCCCCCGAAAAAAAACCTCTATATAATTTCCTTAATCTTCTACCTCTATAAAACGGCGTCGCCATCAAAGAATCGATAAGAATTTTCCCTTTTCACAAAAAAAGAAGGCGAAAAAGGATTAAAAAAAAAAAAAAAAAAACAGAAAAAAACAGAAAAAAACACTAATCGGCTCAAATCTGCTCCACCTCCAAAAGTAGTGTTTAAAACTTAAAGCCTAACAACCGTTCTTTGAGCGGAAGGAAAAAAAAACAATTTCGGAAGTGTGTTTGTGGGGGGAGAGGGGGAGGGGGGGTAGAGAAATTAGTATTAGATGCCTACCTTTCTTTCTTTCTCTTCCTCCTCTCTTTCTCTTTGTTTACTTTCTCTCTTTCATTCATTCTTTCATTTATTTTTCTATCCCCCACCCCATTCTCTCTCTCTCTCTCTCTCTCTCTCTCTCTCTCTCTCTCTCTCTCTCCCTTTTAACTCCATCAAGAGTACCTGGTTCTCTTGATCTCCTTCGTTACGACCACTTAATTATCATTCAACGAGGAGGGAACAGAAGGGAAGGGCGAGAGAAGAGAAGAGAAGAGAAGAGAAGAGAAGAGAAGAGAAGAGAAGAGAAGAGAAGAGAAAAGAGAGATAAAAAAAAGAAGAAACGGAACGAGACGATAAAAGAAAAGGAGAAACCAATAAAGAAAACCAGAAGGATGAAGTAGGGGAAGAAAAAGAAAAAAAGTAAATAAAAGCGAAGAGTAAGAGGGAAGGTGGAATAAGGGAGGGGGGGTGTGGGGGGGGGGGGAGATGCTTAGAAGCACGACAATAATCTGGTTAAGGAGAAGTGGCCACATGCAAATGACACGGGGCTGGAAAACTCGAAACGCTGCTGAAGTGACCTTTTTTTATATTTCATTTCATTGGGGAGGGAGGGGAGAGGGAGGGAGTAATAATAGGAATAGGGGGAAAAGAGAGGGAGAAGAGAAAGGGGAGGGGGAGGGGGGGGAACACGGTTTAGAAGGGAAAAGGAGAGAGCAAAAACAAAGAAGTGAAAAGAATGAAGCTTGAGATGAGAGAAAAAAAAATAAAAATAAAAATAAATATATATTTTAAAATATATATAATTATATAAAAATTTTTATATATATATAATAATATATAATTATAAAAATATAAATAAAAAGAAAAAGATCCCTTTCCCCCCCTCCCTTTCCCCTCCCTTCTCCCCCCCTCTCCCCTCTTCCTCCTCCTCCTCCTCCCCCCCCACCTCCTCCCCCCTCCACCTCCTCCCCTCCCCCTCCCCTCCCCTCCACCTCCCCCCCCCCTCCACCCCCCCCCCCACCCCCCCTTTCCCCCCCTCCTCCCCCCCCCTCCATCTCCCCCCCCTCCCCCTCCCCCCCCCCCCCCCTTCCTCATCGTCCTTCACTATCAATTTCCAATACACTATAAATAACCGATAAAGGGACGCAAAAAAGAAAACCCCACATTTAGCAGAGAACATCAACCAGCGACCGGCTCATATCTCTCCCGGATGTACAAGGATGTGTATAGGAGACGAGGGAGGGAAGAAGGAGAGGGAGGGAAGAAGGAGAGGGAGGAAAGAAGGAGAGGGAGGAAAGAAGGAGAGGGAGGAAAGAAGGAGAGGGAGGAAAGAAGGAGAGGGAGGAAAGAAGGAGAGGGAGGAGGGGAGGGAGGGGGAAGGAAGGGGGGGGGAGAGGGAGGAGAGGCTGGAGAGGATGGAGGAAGAGAGGATGGATATAAATGAATATGGGAGATGGGAGATAAATAAAGGAGAGAGGAAGGAGATGGAATAAAGACGGGTAGAGGGAGGAGAAGAGAAGAAGAACAAAGAAGGGAGGTGGATGTAGAGTGGAAGAAGGAGAAGGAGAGAGGGAAAGGGGGCTATAAAAGGGAGGAAAATAAGAAGGGGGAGGAAACAGGCGAAGGAGGGGACGGAGAAAGGGGGAGGGAGGATGGGCCCCGGGGAAGGGGAAGAAGGAAAAGAGGAGGGAAGAAAAAAGGGAGGAAAGAGGATATATCTTTATAGTGAAGAAAAAGGTGAAGAAAAAACAATAAAATAATAACGACGAAATAAATAAATAAACGATAATAATAACAAAAACAACAACAATAATAATAAAAATACTTTCGCAGCATCACGATCACATTCATCTCCCTTTCCATCATTTCTCATACTCTCCCTCCCCTTTCCCATCCCTCCCCTCCCTCCTCCCTCCCTCCCATCCCTCCCTCCCTCCCCCCATCCCTCCCCCCCTTCCTCTCATCCCTCCCTCCCTTCCTCTCATCCTCCCCTCCTCCCTCCTCCCTCCCTCCCCTCCCTCCCATCCCTCCCCCCCATCCCTCCCTCCCTCCCTCCCATCCTTCCCATCCCTCCCTCCCTCCCTCTTCCCATCCCTCCCTCCCTCCCTCCCTCCCTCCCTCCCTCCCTCCCTCCCCCACACTAAGTCGACAGAGGGTATTAGATGGCAGAACATCTACAGCTCATCAGCAATATCTTATGATAGCAGGGGAATATCAGCCCGGATTTTACTAATGGAAGTATAATGAAAAATATTTCCATCCAACCTCGGTTTATCCTGCCAGCATTGAGCCCTGCGCCCTCGGTTGCCGGTGCGTGATAATATCCTCTCCGTCTGCCTTGAGGAAACATTATGGCGCAGGTTAAATTTTCTTGTGTGTATATATATATATATATATATATATATATATATATATATATATATATATATATATATATATATATGTGTGTGTGTGTGTGTGTGTGTGTGTGTGTGTGTGTGTGTGTGTGTGTGTGTGTGTATGTGTGTGTTGATGTTTATACGGGTGAGTGAGTGAGTGAGGGAGTGAGGATATGTGTGTGTGAGCGTAATTACATGTGCACAAAAATAAATACACTACGGATCCTTATATACAGACACATCATTATTCATGGGAACTACACTGTAATATATCTCTTAGCTTTCACATCACAAACCAAAAGCTAAATAACAACAACAACAACAGCAACAGCAACACCAATAGCAACAACAACAACAAAAGACGAATACAGCACGCGTCGTTTTTGAAACTTGGATGGCCAGACCGTAGAGTTTTTTTCCGCCCTCCGCTCGGCAAAAATTTCGCCGTCGCACAATGGCCGGCCGGCGGGAGGGACAACCGGGCGATAAATAGACGGCTCGCCATCTGCCAACACTGCCTCCTCCCTCCTCCTTTTTTTCAATATTTCCCTAATGATCTAGGCTTTCGGGAAGGGGGGAGGGGGGAGGGGGGAGGGAAGGAGAAGGAGGGGGGGAGGGCTATTACAGAGACGCTTGCCAAATTTTCTGCACTTTCTCTATCGTCATCGCACAGTCATTACGATAATGTTAGGAGGGAGAGAAGGGGGAGATAAAGGGAGGGGGATAAAGGAATACAAGGAGAAAAGATGGAGAATAGAGAAGAATAGAGAAAGAGGGGGGGAGGAGAGAGAAAAAGAGTGAAGAGGATGGAAAGGAAATAAGGTCAAAACTCTTGATGAAACACCGATACCAGTCCAGAGATTTCGTCGCCATGGAAACAAGAAAATCCTCCTCTTATTCATCATCGTGAAAAAGGGAATGAAAGAGATGAACAAAGAAACCGATAATAGGGATAAGATAAATGTGTGAATATGACATCATTGTTTTTTCAGTTGTTTAATGGTGATGTAAACTAGATTTTAGAGATATAGATAGATAGATAGAGAGAGAGTGAGAGAGAGAGAGAGAGAGAGAGAGAGAGAGAGAAGAGAGTGAGAGAGAGTGAGAGAGAGAGAGAGAGGAGAGAGAGAGAGAGAGAGAGAGAGAGAGAGAGAGAGAGAGAGAGAGAGAGAGAGAGAGAGAGAGAGAGAGAGACCAAGCTGAAATTTCCAAGAAGTCTTATATGGAAGACAAAGAAGAAGGCGAAGGCGAAGAAGAAAAATGGTGGTCAAAGATCTCATTTTGGACCAAAGACAAAAAGGCTTTTGCTTCTCTCACTCTCACTCACTCTCACTCCCTCTCTCTCTTTTCCTCTCTCTCTTTTCCTCTCTCTCTTTTCCTCTCTCTCTTTCCCTCTTTCCCTCTCTCTCTCTCTCTCCGTCCCCTACACTCTCCACCCCCCACCCGGCCCCCCTCCCCCACCCCATCACACGCCCATAACCATGATTGTAGGTCATCAAATATGCATCTGCCTGGTGGTGGCGCGGCCGTAGGAAGTGTCCCTAACCTGAGGGACTCGGGACTCTGTGACAAGTGTACAGTGCTGGGGGGGAGGGGGGAGGAGGAGGGAGAAGGAGGGAGGAGGAGGAGGAGGAGGAGGAGGAGGAGGAGGAGGGAGAGGATGAGGAGGAGGAGGAGGAGGAGGAGGAGAAGAGGAGGAGGAGGAGGAGGAGGAGGAGGAGGAGGAGGAGGAGGAGGAGGAGGAGGAGGAGGAGGAGGGAGGAGGAGGAGGAGGAGGAGGAGGAGGAGGAGGAGGAGGAGGAGGAGGAGGAGGAGGAGGAGGAGTAGAGAGAGAGAAAGAGAGGAGAGAAAGGGAAAGCGGGAGGAGAGAGAGGGAGAGGAAAAGATGCTGTAACGAGGAGGAGCAGGGAGAAGGAGGGGGGGGAGGAAGGGGAGAGGGAGAGAGCGAAAGAAAGTGAGACATACATAATAACAACATAAAACCAAATTGTTAGAAACGTCACCGACGCCAAGAATCGAAACAATAACAACACAGCAATAAAGGTCTCTCCCCCTTCCTCCCCTTCTCTCTCTCTCTCTCTCCTCTCTCTCTCTCTCTCTCTCTCTCCTCTCTCTCTCTCTCTCTCTCTCTCTCTCTCTCTCTCTCATTAATTTCTTTCACTTACAAACAGACAAAACAGACAAACACACAAAAACAAACAAACACATACCCACGGAAATCCGAATCTCAAACATCAAGGAATTCCCGAAGCATGAGAGGCTCGTAAATATTTCTCCCTGACATCATTCCCGCCTCCCTCTCTCCCTCTTTTTCTCCTTTCCTTCCCTCCCCCCCCCCCTCTCTCCGTTCTTCGGTCTCTCTCTCGGTCTTTCTCGGTTGGTCGGTCGTTCGGTCTCTATCTCTATCTCTATTTTATCTCTATCTCTATCTCTATCTCTTTTGTGAGATGTTCGTTTTTTTTTTATCTGTTTCTTATTCGTTTCTAACTTTCCTGGTGTATTATATTTTATTCTATTATCTCTTCTTTGTCTTCCCTTCCTAATTTTCTGGTTCTCCTTCCTTCCTAATTTTCTGGTTCTCCTTCCTATCTTATTTCCAGTCCCTCATCATCATCTAACATTTATCGCTCTTTTGCGCCTCCCCATTATTCTCCTCCCCATTCTTCTTCTCCTCCTCCTCCCCATTCTTCTTTTTTTTCTTCTTCTTCTTCTTCCCCTCCCCTTTTCCTTTTCCTTTTCCTTTTCCTTTTCCTTTTCCTTTTCCTTTTCCTTTTCCTTTTCCTTTTCCTTTTCCTCCTTCTCCTCCTCCTCCTCCTCCTCCTCCTCCTCCTCCTCCTCCTCCTCCTCCTCCTCCTCCTCCTCCTCCTCCTCCTCCTCCTCCATTTACCCTCACACTGTTGTTGTTGGAGGCAGTCGAGCCTAAAAGCAGGAGGCAATTTTGGCACCATTTGCTCACTTATGAATATTGAAGCAAGTAATGTTGTTAAGGCGAGGGGGAAAGGGGGTGGGGGTGGGAGAAGGGGGAGAAGGGGGGAGGGGGAGAAGGAGAAGGAGGGGGGGGGGAGAGGGAAAAGAGAGGGAGAGGACTAAACAAGGAGAGGGGGAGAGGAAAATGGAAGAAAAAAAAAATAGATTGATGTGAAGAGAGACAAAATAGATAAATAGATGAATAGAGATTTCGAGAAAGATATGGGAAGATTACGTATTTTTACATTATTATTACTATTATTATTACACGAATATTTTTGGATTTAATACAAATACGAGTAAATTACAAACTCATTGTTTTCGACTCGAAAAGATCATCCCTCTCCCTCCCTCCCTCCCTCTCCTTCCCTTTCCTCTCCCTCCCTCTCTCTCTCTGATTCCCTATTCCTCTCCCTCTCTCTTATTCCCTATTCCTCTCCCTCTCTCTCTTATTCCCTATTCCTCTCCCTCTCTCTTATTCCCTATTCCTCTCCCTCTCTCTTATTCCCTATTCCTCTCCCTCTCCTCTTATATTTTTTCCCTATTTATTTCCTCTCCTCCCTCTCATCTATTCTCTAATCGCTGAACCAGATGCCGAAGATGTATGTGTCGTCGGCCGCCAGGGGGAGGAGGGGGGGTGTAGAGGGGGGGAGGGTGGGGGGTGCAGGTTGCGGGGTCTTCCAGATAATTGAATTATAAAAGGGAAGGAAAAGCTCTCTCTCCCCCTCCCTATGCTTCCTTTATTTTCTCCCTTTCTCCGTCTCTCTCCCTCTGTGTCCGTTATCTAATCTAATAATAACAATGTAAATGATAACAATAATGCTTACGATAATGAGGATGACACAAATAATGAAAAAAAAAGATAACGAAAATACCAATGCTTATCATTATTCTCTCTCTCTCTCACTACCTTCCCCTCCCTCCCCCTCTCCCTCTCCTTCGCCCTCCCCCTCTCCCTCTCCTCCTCCTCCTCCCTCTCTCTCTTCCTCTCTACCTCTCCCTCTCTTTTTCTTTCTCTCCCCTCTCTCCCTCTCTCCCTCTCCTCCCTCTTCCACCTCCTCTGCTCGTCCCTCCCTCTCCCGGCGTTCAGTCCACCCCCACACACACCTTTACCCCTCCCACGCTTGTCCTCGGCGCCGCCCCCCCCTTCCTCCACCGCCCACCGCCCACAAAAAAGGCAAACATGGTGCGGCAGTTCTTCGTGTTGGTCTAGTAGGCGGAGGGTGAGAGAGAAAGAGATGGAAAGAAGAATGGAAGAAAGGAGAATTAAGACAATTTAAGAGGACGGCGAATTTAGGAGGAGAGGAGGAGGAGGAGGAGGAGGAGGAGGAGGAGGAGGATGATGAGGAGGAGGAGGAGGAGAAGGAGGAGGAGGAGGAGGAGGAGGAGGAGGAGGAGGAGGAGGAAGAAGAAGAAGAAGAAGAGGAGAAGATTCAGAGGCCAATGACATTTACAAAAGCATGTTTTTTTTTCCTTGTTTTTTTTGCTCTGCTTCCTCCTCTTCTTCTTCTTCTTCTTCTTCTTCTTCTTCTTCTTCTTCTTCTTCTTCTACCTTTTTCTTTGTTTTCGCTTCTTCTCCCCCTTCCCTCTCTTCCTCCCCCCACCCCACCCCCCACCCCGCCCTCCGCCGCACCCTGACAATCCACCTGAAACTTAACCATAAAAACTCGCGGCAGGTTGACACGTGGCTCAACCTGCCGAGTCATTTCGCATGGAGGGAGGGGGAGGGGGAGGGGAGGGAAAGGAGGGAAGAGAAGGGAAGGGAGGGAAGAGAGGGGGGGGAAGGGGACGTCGATGGGAGGGAGGGAAGGGGATTGGAGGGAGGTCGCAAGTAAATAGGAGGGATAGGGAAGAAGATAAAAGACGAAGACGGAGAGGAGAAAACGAAGAAGAGGGAGGGGAGGGGGAGGTCACAACGAGTAATAAAAGGATAGGAGGATGAGGAATAAAAAAGACGGAGAGAAGAAAAGAAGAAGAAGAAGAAGAAGAAGAAGAAGAAGAAGAAGAAGAAGAAGAAAAACGAGGAGAGAAGAGGTCACAACGAGTAAATAAAGGAGAGACAGAGAAGAGGAGAATAAGAAATAAATCAGAAACCGAGAAAAGCCAACAGAAAAGAAAAGGAACGAAAAAAAAAAGAATAGAAAAAGAAAAGTGAGAGAGAGAGAGAGAGCTAGTAGAGTATCAGAGATATATATGAGAGAGAGAGAGAGAGAGAGAGAGAGAGAGAGAGAGAGAGAGAGAGAAGAATGAAAACCCACAACAAAATACGAGCGAGACGAGTGCCTCAGCTTCCTAGAGCCTCTAAGTCAGTCAACAATGCCATAAACAGAAGTACATTATAGACACGCCTCCCCACCCGCCCACAGGAGCGCCCTTGTAGACATCACAAACTCACCTAAACCTTTCATAAAGTCGTAGAAAATGTAAACTAACATCGTATAGGCCTAAGGCGCGCTAACGCTCACACTTGGCGTATGAGCGATGAACCCGAGGGTTTGGGGAGTCTGCGCGTCTGCCCCAAAACCCCCCCCATCCCTCCTCTCGCTCTCCTCCTCCTCTCCTCTTTCTCCTCCTCCTCCTCTCCTCTTTCTCCTCTCCTCCTCTCCTCCCCCTCTCCTCTTCCTTCTCCTCTTCCTCCTCCTCCTCCTCCTCCTCCTCTCGTTTTTCGTTTTGCGTCTTCTTCGTTTTTCTTGTCTCCCCTTTCCTTTTTTATTGTTCTTCTCAATCCTCGTTTTTTTTTTTCTAAATGTTCCTATTTGCTAGTTACTCTACCTATCCCATTCTTCTTCATTCCAACGGGCGTCTCTCTCTCTCTCTCTCTCTCTCTCTCTCTCTCTCTTCTCAGTCTCCTCTCTCTCACTCTCTCTCTCTCTCTCTCGCTCTCTCTCTCTCTCTCTCGGCTCTTCTCCGTCATCTCTTCTCTCTCCCCTCTCCTCTCTCTCTCTCTCTCTCTCTCTCCTCTCTCTCGCCCTTTCCTAAACAACTTTCTCCCTCTCCCTCCCTCTCTCCTCCTCCCTCTCTCCCTTTCCTAAACAACTCCCTCCCTTTCCGATGCGCTCGATGACAGCCAAGTCGCCAAGGCCGGTGCGATGGGGGCCTAAATTTGTTGACTCTTTCTCCTGTGTTCCTTCATCATCACCGTCTTCCTCTACTTATGTTGTTCTTTATTTTCCTCCTCTTCTTTTTCTTCTCCTTATTTTTCTTCGGTGTATTCATTCCTTCTCCCCCTTTCCTCCCCTTCTAACCCATTTCTTCCTATTCCTCCTTCCCTCCCTCCCTCCCTCTCTTCCTCCCTCCCTTCCCTCCATTTCTTCCCCCCCATCCTCCCCCTACTTTCCCCCCCATCCTCCCCCCTACTTTCCCCCCTCCTCCCCCCCCCACTTCCCCCCCCTTCCCCCCCTCCTCCCCCCCACTTCCCCCCCTCCTCCCTCCCACTTCCCCCTCCCCCCATACAATGCCGTTCGCCGCCCTAGTTTCATCAGTAAATGACGCGTCAAATATTCATGGGAACCGCCAAGGAACTCCCAGTAGGCGTGTATGACGAACTTCTCATCTAGAATGCACGACGGAAATGTTTGAAGCTAAAGGGGGGAGATAGAGGGAATGGGGGGGAGATAGAGGGAAAGGGGGGGAGGAGAAAGAGGGAATGGGAGGGGGGAAGAAAGAGGGAATGGGAGGGGGGAAGAAAGAGGGAATGGGAGGGGGGAAGAAAGAGGGAAGGGGAGGGGGGAAGAAAGAGAGGGGGAGGAGAGGGGGAAGTGGGGAGGGGGAAGGGCAGGAGAGAAAGAGGGGAGGGGAGGAAGAGGGGAGGGAGTATCACCCTCTTCCTCTATCTTTTCTATTCTTTTCCTGCTCCCTCCTCCCCCTCCTCTTTCGCTCCTGCAAGATGGGAAGGAAGAAGGGGGAAGGGGGAAGTCAGGAGGAAAGAGAGGGAGAGGGGGAGGAGAGGCGAGGAAGGAGGAGGAAAGAGAGGAAGAGAGAGAAGAGAAAGGGGGAAGGGGAAGAGACCAAGGGGGAAGAAGAGAGGAGAGGAAAAGGAAAACGAAAGAAGGAAAAGGAAGCGAAGAAGAGAAAAGAAAAAAAAAGCGAAGGAAAGAGAAAAGGAAAAAGACGGCGAAGAAAAGAGAAAAGGAAAAAGACGGCGAAGAAGAGAGAAAAGGAAAAGGAAGGGAAGAAGAGAGAAAAAGGAAAAAGAAGAAGAGAGAACAGGAGAAGGCGACGGCCAAGGAGCGCCGAGGACAAGGCAACGCGGGGGGGGGGGGCGGGGGGGGGGGGGGGGGTGAGAAAGCGGCATGCAGGTAGCCCTAACGTAACGATGCTCAAACAATCGGCCCGAAATACCCGCCACACACTTTGATTAATTGCCTTTGATAAACACTCGAGATTCAGATACCCTTGGCGGACGTGATCGCAACGTACCCGGAGATTGCACACCGCCCCCGCCACGCTAAATCAACATTCCCTTTGCAGGACGCTTCACTGCAATTTTTTTTCCCTCCCTCCCCATTTCTGTTTCTGTCTCTCTGTTTTTGTCTGTATGTCTGTATGTATGTATGCCTGTATGTTTCTATGTCTGTATGTCTGTATGTCTGTATGTCTGTATGTCTGTATGTCTGTATGTCTCTCTCTCTCTCTCTCTCTCTCTCTCCTCTCTCTCTCTCTCTCTCTCTCTCTCTCTCTCTCTCTCTCTCTCTCTCTCTCTCTCTCCTTTTTCGTAAGTCATCAACATTGTTTTTAATGTAAGTATGTTTCTCTTCTATATTTTTTCTGTTTTCTTGATGTTTTGAACTTTTTTTTTTTTTTGTTCTTTAATTAGATTGACATGTAAAATAGGATTCTACCCCCCCCCCCACCTTCATCCTGGAATACAACCTGAACGCTCTCGGGGGGGGGGGGGGGGTAGGGGGGTAGGGGGGTATGAAAAATTCTTTAAGTAAATGTTCATCGTCCGAAATCCTATTAATGTCGTCTAAGTAAAGTCATCCTTCCCCTTTGTACATTTCTCACACCAAACACAATGAGTGAAAACGTTAAAAAAAAGAAAAAAGATAAAAAAAAAAAAAATCCTTCTCAAAAATCCTTCGCTGTCTCCTCCAGCGCCCCCCCCCCCTCCTCCTCTTCCTCATCCCACTCCCCATTCTCTCTCCCCCCCCCCGTCTCTCGTCTAAACTTTTCGCACGGAGCGCTGGCCTGAACTCTTGCGCTTCAACCTGCTGGGTTCCTCTTAGCCCTCTCTCTCTCTCTCTCTCTCTCTCTCTCTCTCTCTCTCTCTCTCTCTCTCTCTCTCTCTCTCTCTCTCTCTCTCTCTCTCTCTCTTTCTTCTCCTCCCCTCTTTTCCCTCTTTTCCTCTCGCCTTCTGTTCCTACTCCTTCCCCCTCTTCCCCTGCCTGTCCTCCTCCCTCCTTCCCCTCCCTCTCCTCCTCCCTCCTTCCCCTTCCTCTCCTCCCTCCCTCCCTTCCTCCTCCTCCTCCTCCTCCCCTCCTCCTCCTCCTCCCTCCCTCCCTCCCTCCCTACCTATCCCCTCCTCCTCCTCCCTCCTCCTCCTCCTCCTCCTCCTCCTCCTCCTCCTCTTCCGTATGAAGGAGATGCAATCCATCTTCTGTACATCACGGGAACTAACACACAGACGTCTCGGCGGGCTACTGGGTATTCAACACCATCGCCCAGCTCTCTCGTTCTCTCTCGTTCTCTTTCTCTCTCGTTCTCTTTCTCTCTCTCTCTCTCTCTCTCTCTCTCTCTTTTCTCTCTCTCTCTCTCTCTCTCTCTCTCTCTCTCTCTCTCTCTCTCTCTCTCTCTCTCTCTCCTCTTTCTTCCCTTTCGTCGTTTTCATCCGCCGTGCTTTCCCCTCCTAACCAGCTTTCTCTATTCCTAATTCCTCTTCCACAATTCATCATTATGGGACTTCCACGCTTTTGCAGACAGAAGGAGAAGCGATTCAATTCGTTTCCATTTTTTCTCTCTCTCTTGCTCTTCTCTGCTCCTGTTTTCTGAAGACGATTTACTCCCATTCTTTCTCTTGTTCTTTGTCTTTTCTTATTCCAGTACTTAATTCTAATTCCCTTTCTACGGTTTATCATCATCTTTCTCTTTCTCTCTCTCTCTCTTTTACATTTATTTCCAGTCATTCATCTTTTTCTACGATTTATTTCTCTCTCTCTCTCCTCTTTTTCCTCCTTACCTCCTATCATACGATTTATTATTTTTTTCTCTCTCTCTTCTTTTTCCTCCTTACCTCCCATCTTCAACATATCCCCCCCCTTTGTCTTCCTCCTCGCCTGCTCCCTTTCTTTCCCCTCCCAATCAGGCACGGCCAAGATTGATCAGAGATCCTGCGTGTATCGGCACCAGATTCACTTTCCCTATAACACTTGAAGATAAATTGATTCCTCATGTAAACAATATTCAAGCCGAGGCAACGATAGGAGCCACGTACATTAAATTCTTTTTTCCCGTCTCTCGATTTCTCTGTCTCTCTGGTCTGTGTGTTTGTGTGTGTATCTTGTCTCTTTTCTCTCCTCTATTTTCTCTCTCTATATCTCTCTTTTCTCATTCTTTTTCTTTTCTCTCTCTCTCTTTCTTTTCTCTCTCTCTTTTCTTTTCTCTCTCTCTCTTTCTTTTCTCTCTCTCTCTTTCTTTTCTCTCTCTCTCTTTCTTTTCTCTCTCTCTCTTTCTTTTCTCTCTCTCTCTTTCTTTTCTCTCTCTCTTTCTTTTCTCTCTCTCTCTCTTTTTGTCTGTCTCTGTCTCTATCTCCATTTTTTTATCTCCTTTTTTATTTCAGATGTTACATACCCCCACGATAGGTTCCTCGACCCCTCCGGCGGCGCCATCTTCGTGCCTCCATGTCCGTGCCCACCCATGCCCCTTCTGCCGCCTCGTCTCCTTCCAGCTCGCTGCCCCATTAACTCGCTCTTCTTTCCCATTGCTTTCTTCTCCTTCTCCTCTTCCCTCTGTTTCCCTCTTCCATTTATCACTTTTTTTTTCTTTTCCTTCTCCGTCTTTCAATACCTGTCCTCCTCCTCCTTCCTTCTTTCCTTCTCCTCCCTCTCCCTCCCCCCCCTCCTCCCTCTCCCTCCCTCCCCATCCCTCCCTCCCCATCCTTCCCTCCCCATCCTTCCCTCCCCTCCTCTCCCCATCCCTCCCTCCGTCCCTTCCTTCCCCTCCCCACCCCTCCCCATCCCTCCCCTCCCCATCCCTCCTCCCACCCCTCCCCATCCCCTCCCCTCCCTTTCCTTCGGCAGGACTTCGCCGCTGACGGGGGCCACTCGACATGGGGCGTGTTTGAACCTTGTGTTTGACTCCCGTGTTTGGCTTGGGAGTTTGTTATTTGAG
>NC_051428.1:3193029-3203029 GCF_015228065.2 Penaeus monodon | reverse complement strand
GGAGGAGGAGGAGGAGGAGGAGGAGGAGGAAGAAGAAAAGGAAAAAGAGGAAGAGGAAGAAGAAGAAGAAGAGGAGGAAGAAAAGGAAAAAGAGGAGGAGGAAGAGGAAGAAGAAGAAGAGGAATGAGGAGGAGGAAGAGGAGGAAGAGGAGGAAAAGGAGGAGGAGGAGGAGGAGGAGGAGGAGGAGGAGGAGGAGGAGGAGGAGGAGGAGGAGGAGGAGGAGGAGGAGCTGACACGTGCCATGGCGGAAAAGGAGATTGAAAAGGAAAGAAAGGAGAGAGAGAAAGGAAAAAAAACGTGGGGGGTGGGGGGTCTTTCTCATTAGATTCGCCCTACTCTCTACCAACCCTTTTTCTCTCCCTCTCCCCCCCCCCCTTTCTCCCCGCCCTCATCTTTTTTCTCACTTTTAACTTCCCTCCCCCCCACCCCATATTGCCTCGCCTTCTCTTTCCCTCAAACCCCTTCTGAAACCTCTCCCCCATTTCAACCCCTAACTCCTCCCTACCCCCCCCCTTTTTCCCCATCCCCTCTTCACCCCCTCCGATTCCCGATTCCAACAATTATTTTCCCTTCTTAACACCCTCTTTATCCCCTTCTCTCTCCTCTCTCTCTTCCCTTTCCCTATTTCAACCTTTTTTTATCCTATCCCCCCCCTCTCTCTCTCTCCTAACCCCTTCCCCCTTCTTCACCCCCTTACCCCTTCTTCACCCCCCTTTACCCCTTCTTCACTCCCCTTTACCCCTTCTCCCCCCCCCTTTACCCCATTTCCCCCCCTTCTTCAACCCCCTCCCCCCCCCCTCTGCGGCCGGAGTCATGGACGGCGCCCTTTGTGAGCGGCGGCCAAACTCGACATGTGATATGACTTTAATACCTCAAACACATGCGAGAACAACAATGGCACCGAGAACCAGAACTGCGTCTATTGGAACACGCCCGGAGGATGGAGGATGGGAGGATGGAGGATGGGGGTGGGGTAGGGGTGGGGGGTAATGGGGTGGGGGTGGTGGAGGATGGGGAGGTAATGGAGATGGGGTGGGGATGGGAGTGGGGAGGGGGTAATGGAGATGGGTTGGGGGTGATGGGGGTGGAGGGAAAGGTGGGAGGAGGATGGGGAGGAAGAGGAAGAGGACAGAAGAAAGAAAGCGATAGAAAAAGAGGGGGCGGTGAGATGTAAGAATCAAGTATAAACACATTTTAATAAGTCAAAATAGCACTACCGTTCAGAGAAAGAAAAAAAAAACTCGGTAATTAACCACTCACACACAAAAACACAAAGAAGGGGTACAAAAAAAAGAAAAGAAAAAAGAAAAAAAAGAAAAAAGTAAAAAGAAAGGGGGGTACAAAAAAACTCGAGTCAGCCTATCCTTTTCGAAGTCCATCAAAGTCACCGAAACGAGAAATCAAAAAGCGAGCGAGAGCATAGGCCTCCTTGCCTCCTTCCCTCAATACACAAAGAAACCGTACCCTTGCCTGCCTACTACTACGCTACCGACCCCTTCTCCTCCCCCTCTTCCTTCTCCTTCTCCTTCTCCTTCTCTTCTTCTCTTTCTTTCTCTTCTCCTTATTCTTCTTCTCCTTCTTCTCCTTCTCTTTCTTTCTCTCCTCCTCCTCCTTCTCCTCCTTTCTCCCTTTCTTCACCCTCCTCCTCCTCCTCCTTTCCCTTTCTACTTCACCCTCCTCCTCGCCTTTCCTCCTCACCCTCCATCTTCTTTCCCTTTCTTCCTCCTCCTCCTCCTCCTCTTCCTCCTCCTCTATTTTTTTCCTTTGCCTAAGGGGTTATAGCGAAGACCACCGTCGTGTCCGTTATTGTGTTAGCGAAGTCACTGCTTGATTGTTTCTCTTCGTAATGCAGTTATTCCGAAACCGTGCGACATTTATGCATAAGTAATGAAGGGAAAGGGGGATGGAAGAGAGGAAGAGAGGGAGAGAGGGAGAGAGGAGGAGAGAGGGAAAGAGGGAGAACGGGAGAAAAGGAAGAAGGGAAAGGGGGATGGGAGAGAGGAAGAGAGGGAGAAAGGGAGAGAGGGAGAGAAGGAGAGAATGAAGGAGGGAAAGGGGGTTGGGAGAGAGGGAGAGAGGGAGAGGGGGACAGTGGGAAAGGTAGGGAGATGGGTAAAAGGGCAGAAAGAAAGAAAGAGAAAGAGAAAGAGAAAGAGAAAGAGAAAGAGAAAGAGTGAGAGTGAGTTGGTGAATAAATGAGTATGTGAGAATGATAGTGGAGAAGGAAAAACAGAGAGAGCGATATAGATAGATAGAGAGATCGCTCGATAGATACACAGATATAAATAGATAGATAGATAGAGTCAAGTCCCTACCGTCCGGCGTTTCCCCTCTCGCCCTATCATCTCCGTCCCCTCTGCTGAAATCTCTTCCTCCCTCTCTCTTCTCTCTCTCTCACTCCCTTTTCTCCTCCGATTCCCTCTTCCATCTTTCCTGCGTTTCTCTGTCTTCCCTCGTCATTCTTCTTATTCCTCCTCTCCATTTCTCTCTCTCTCTCTCTTTTTAATCCTCTTCCCTTTCCCCTCTTTTTCACTACTTCTTGATCTTATCTTTCTTCCCCTCACTCTTCCTCCTCCTCTTCGTTTTCAACTTCTTGACTTAATTGTTCTTGTTGCCACTATCTTTGCTGTATACTTTTCTTTTATTTTCTTTTTCTCTCCTTCTCACTCACTCTCTCTGCGTAGAAAGGAGAACGGTGGACCAAGAAAACGAAAGAATGGAAAGGCAGGAAGAAATAGAATGCGAGGACGGAATAGAAAAGTGGAAAAGAAAATGGAGAAGAGAAAGAGAGATATAGGGATAGTGAGAGCGATATAGATAGATAGATAGATAGATAGATAGATAGATAAATAGAGAGATAGATAGATACAGACAGATAGATAGAGAGAAAAAAAAATAAAAGAGAAAGACAGAGAGCAAGAGAGAGAGAGAGAGAGAGAGAGAGAGAGAGAGAGAGAGAGAGAGAGAGAGAGAGAGAGAGAGAGAGAGAGAGAGAGAGAGAGAGAGAGAGCAAGAATATCCTTGCAAGCTGGCAGCAGAACACACACGCCAGGACTCTGATCCCTCGCGAAACATCCGAAGCGTGATGGACAAATTCGACATTTTGGTCGCGATCCACGCACCGATCCTTCCTTCCCCTTCCCCCCCCTGCCCCCCTCCACCCCCTTCCCGTCCCCTCACACCTCCTCCTCCTCCTTCCTCCTTCCCCCCCCTTTGACCCTTCTCCCTCCCCCCTCCCCCCCAACCCCTCCACAATCGCCCCAGACGTGCTCTCGCTTGGCCTGGATAACATTCTAGCATTAGGACAGCAACGAGGGGTTTGGGGGAGGGGAGGGAGGGAAAGAGGGGAGGGGAGGGAAGGAGGGAAAGGAAGGAGGGGAAGGGAATGGGTGGGGGAGGGGGGGGGGATTGAGGATTGTGTGTGCTCCAGAAACCACGGAACTTGTGCCGCATCACTTCCTGCTTTTGTTTCGTGAGTGACGAGGATACATGCTGTGGTCGAGAGGCCAAGGATTGAACAACGTTGCACGGATATTGATGGAGGGGGGGGGGGGGCAGGGGGGGGAGAAATCCTGACAGCGTTTGGGGGAGGGAGGGGTGGGGGTGGGGTGATTCTGACAGCTTTTGAGGGGGGAAGGGTGAAATAGGGGGGGGGGGACATAAAATGGGAGAAAGAGAAGAGGAGAAGCAAAAAGGAAAAAAAAAAGAGTTTAACGACGAGGACAGACCGCGAGAAAGGACCTCAAAGAAGACCAATAAACGAAGAAAAGAAACAGACAACGAAGACGAAAAAAATAAAAATAAACAAGAAAAAACGCATAAAACTAACAAACAACAGATTTCCACCACGAAAGTGACCAAAACGAGACAGCGAGAGAGAGAGAGAGAGAGAGAGAGAGAGAGAGAGAGAGAGAGAGAGAGAGAGAGAGAGAGAGAGAGAGAGAGAGAGAGAGAGAGAGAGAGAGAGAGAAAGAAAAAAAATAATTTCGCGGCGGGCCAAGGCGAGGCCATCCCCCAGCGTCGTGGTTTATGCAAGAGACGTGGGCGTGATGGACAAATCCCGTGGGCGTGTCCTCCCTCACACGCGGCGCCCGAAGGTGGATAGCCGGGTGGAGGGGGGAGCGACGAAGGTGGATAGCCGGGTGGAGGTAGAAGGTGGAAGGAACTCAAGGGTGAAGAGGACGATGAAGGTGGACGGAACAGCCGGGTGGAAGGGACAACGAAGGTGGATTACAGGGTGGAAAGAGGAACGAAGATACCCTGGTGGAAGGCAGAGTGGAGGAGGTGGACGACCAAACCAAACCACGCGCCTCCTCCATCACCGGTTTTATCCACATGAGCGTCCAGGTGGACACATGCACGGAAAATGATCAAGAACGCTCCGGAAAATAAAATAACAATAGAGTGGATAACAACTCAGGGTGCGACTAAATGCAAACGAATTATCCAATTTCCATTAAATCAAAGGATCACGCCGCCATTCTGCTTGATAGGCACGCGCGTGGATGTGTGTGTGTGTGTGTGTGTGTGTGTGTGTGTGTGTGTGTGTGTGTGTGTGTGTGTGTGTGTGTGTGTGCGTGTGCGTGTGTGTGCGCGCGTGTGTGCGTGTGTTTTAAATGTGTGTGTATGTGTACGCATGTGTATGTATATGTGGGAGTATGTAGGCATGTATATGCGGCGTGTATATAAAGGTGTGTAAATGCGAATATATGTATGTATGTATTTTTGCCCGTGTGTACATGTGTGTGTCGGCAGCCATCAAAACAATACCCAGTCCTGACAGATAGCTTCTAAACCGCTTTTGATGGACTGGAAATCAGACGGCCATTAATAAAGCACAGATGAACAGTACAGACCACGCAAATGATGTGGGGTTTTGGGGGGGGGGGGTAACAAAAATGGGGAATGAGGGAGGGAGGAGGAGGGAGGGAGGAGGAAGGAAAGGAGGAAGGAGGAGGGAGAGGGGGGGTAGGAGTGGGGGTTCGATGAGAGGGAGGAGAATGGTGAGAAGTCAAAGTGGGGGGAAAGAGGAGGGGGAAAAGAGGAAGGGGAAAAGAGGAAGGGGGTAAGGGGGAGGAGGCAAGAGAGAGGGGTTGGGCCAACGACGATCTCTCAAACCGCCAAACAGGAACTAGTCCTTTTAATTAACAATTGCTTTTAAACACATTAGTCTCGGTCGAGAACAAAGCTTGCTGTCACTGACGATTGACAGACTGATGTTTACCTGCAGAATAAAACGTCTGTCTGCATGTTTGTCTGCGAATCTGAATGTCTGCGAATCTGTCTGCGTATCTGACTGTCTGCGTATTTGTCTGTCTGTGTTTTGTTTGCAAATCCGTCTGTCTTTCCGTCACATTAAATTTCTGTGCGTTGTCTGTTTGTCTTACTGATTGACTGTTTGCTTGTCTGTCTGTCTGTCTGTGCGTGCGACTGTCTGTCTTGCTGTCTGTGCGTGTCTGTCTGTCTATGAGTGTGTCTTGCCTGAACGCGTCTGTCTGTCTTTACGTGTCTGTCTGTCTATGAGGTCTCTGTCTGTCTGTGCGTGTCTGTCTTGCTGTCTGTCTCCATAGTAGCTGTCGTTTACAAGTACCCAAGTGTAGTTCTACCCTTCCGCCTAGCGCCCTCTGGCACTCACAGCTTAGGTGCCAGTGCTTAGGCGCGAAAATAAACATTTCCGTTCCCTCAAATTAGGGATTATTGTTTTCATTTTTTTTTTCGGTTAGGGCACGGGGTAAAATTGAGAAAGAGAAGGAAAAGGAAAAAGAAAGAAAGGAGAGAGCAACAGAGAGAAACAGAACGAGACAAAGAGAAAAAGGGAAAAAGAGAAAGAGGTAGAGGGAGAGAGAGAGAGAGAGAGTGAGAGAGAGGAGTAGAGAGAGAGGAGAGAGAGAGAGAGAGAGAGAGAGAGAGAGAGAGAGAGAGAGAGAGAGAGAGAGAGAGAGAGAGAGAGACAGCGTTAACGAAGACAAAAGCGAGGCGTCCGAGCACCTCCGGAGAATATTTACATAACTTTTGTTTAACTTTTTGATTTCCTTTTGTCCGCGTTGTGTCAGCGCCGCGTCCCAGCGCCGCGGCCCGCTATTGTAGGCCGTCATTAGCGCACCACAGCGCTAATGCCGCGCCTCATTGGGACTGTCAGGAGGAGGGATTTTTTGCCTTTCATCATTATGATCCGCCCATTGTCTCAGCGCTGACGCCCGCGACAGGTGAGAGACGCCCATTGTTACCAGCCCAGGCACACACCTGCCACCCCACCCCGCCCGCCCGCCCGCCCGCCCGCCCGCCTTGGCACCGCCCCACTCTGCTCTTCGCGCACAAACAACAACACTTCTCCCCTCCCCCTCCCCCCCATCCACACCTTTTTTTTCCCTTCCTCCCCCCTTCTTCCCCTTCTCCTCTCGATAATTACTGTGTTAAAGCCGCGCTGATACGTCGCGATAATAACGTAATAACGCAAAAGGAGTGACGTCGAAGGCGCTCGCGATGCAGTGTTACCAGGGCTTTGCGCCGCCCGGAGGGAGAGGAATGCACCTTCGTGTTGGTAGCACTGCATGGCGTGATTGCTGGAGGGAATAAGTGCAATAACGAAGGAGAAAAATGGGGGAGGGGGGGGGAGGCAATAACGGCAAAAGCAAGCAGACGAGAAATTGGTTGTGGTCGTTGTCCGGTATTTTGTTATCATCATCCTTACTATTACCGTTTTTTATCATCATTATTGTTATTATAATTATTATCATCATTGTTATTATAACTATCATCATTGTTATTATAATAATTATATCATTATTGTATTATAATTTATTATTGTTACTATTATTATTATTATCATTAATGTTACTATTGTTATTAATACTACCATATACTACCATTAATACTATCTCTATTATCATAATTATTATAATTATTATCCGTACTATTATCATTATGATTAAAATAACAATTATAACAATATTACGACTCTACCACCACTACTACAACACCAGTAATTATTAAATAACAACGATAAAATTATTATAATTATGACCATCGTCATTATTACTAATTGTTATCATTATCATTATTGTTATTGTTAGTATTATTATCATCATTATCGTTATCACCATTATCATTATTATTATTATCATTATTATTATCATCATCATTATTATTATTATCATCATCATCATCATCATTTACCTAATTTTTTTTAGCTCAATTTAAGCAATTTCTGGGGAAAGAAATCACCTCTCTCCTCCCTCGTTCCGTCCATCCTTCCCTTCCCTCCCTCTCTCCCTTCTCTCCCTCCTTCCCTTCCCTCCCTCCCTCCCTCTCTTCCCTTCCCTCCCTCCTTCCCTTCCCTCCCTCTCTCCCTTCCCCCTTCCCCATTTCGCACGCACGTGTCACGGCGCTCTGATAAGCCGCGTGTGTTCTAATCTTCTCCCGCCGTAAATCGCGCCCGAAAGTCAGAAATGCCCCTAATTTGCGCTTCTCATAACGCCCCCGCCAGGGTTTGGACGTCGAATCGCGGCGTGCTCCGGCCGTAGAGTTATCGACACGACCCCCACGGCGCGCTAAGCAGGGCCCCGCGCTTAAGACTCGCAAAATCCTATAGCATTAGAACCAAAGTCATTCTCGCCTTTAATCTACCGCTTTCTACTTCCTTTGTCTACCTCGTTTATCTACAATTGAATCCATATCACTGAATCTAAGTCATAAATCCGCACTTACTTTGTTTTCGATGTTATTTTCGGACACCGACAAACCTCTTTATTCTCCCTTTCACCCTTCCCTCATCCTCTCCTCCCTCATCCTCTCCTCCCTCCCTCATCCCCTCCCCCTTTTTCCCTCCCTCATCCTCCCTTCCCTCCCTCCCTTTCCACTAATTTC
Source organism: Penaeus monodon (assembly GCF_015228065.2). Taxonomy (NCBI): domain Eukaryota; kingdom Metazoa; phylum Arthropoda; class Malacostraca; order Decapoda; family Penaeidae; genus Penaeus; species Penaeus monodon. The sequence continues at coordinate 3,195,162 of NC_051428.1, read as the reverse complement.
CCTTGTCAGGCCGACCTCCGGCGAACCATTACGAAAAACAATACATACCAATGCAACTTTGATCTCCGCATTCTCCTCTACTTCCTCCTCCTCCTCCAACAACCTCCCCCCTCCTCCTCCTCCAACCACCCCCTCCTCCTCCTCCTCCAACCACCCCCTCCTCCTCCTCCTCCCTTAACCCCCCCCCCTCCCTCACCCAAAAGCTCCTGTGGGCAGAGGCTTTCATATTAGTTATCGCTAAAACAAGAGAGCGCACATGTTGAAGAGTGAGAGAGAGACAAAAAGAAGGAGAAAAGGCCGCGTAAGGAGCTGTTAGAGTAATTACAAGACTGCCGGGCCGACGGCGGACTCAGGGGGACGGGGGACACAAAGACTTCGCTGTCAGTCCTGGGACAATGGCCTCCTGCAGGAGAGGGGGGAGGGGGAGGGGGGAGGGGGAGGGAGGGAGGGAGGGAGGGAGGGAGGGAGGGGAGGAGAGAGAGAGAGAGAGAGAGAGGAGGGAGAGAGAGAGAGGGGAGGAGAGAGGGAGAGAGAGAGAGAGAGAGAAGAGAGAGAGAAAGGGGAGGAGAGGAGAAAGAGAGAGAAAGGGGAGAGAGAGAGAGAAAGAGAGGAGAAAAGAGGGGGAAGAAAGAGAAAAAAAAAAAAAAAAAAAAAATAAAAAAAAAAAAAAAAAAAAAAAAAAGAAAAAAAAAAAAAAAAAAAAAAAAAAAAAAAAAAAATTTAAAATTTCCTATCTTTCCCCTTTTAATTTAGGAAAGGGGAAAAGGAAAATTTAAAAAAAAATAAATCAAACTGATCCGATTCTCCAGTTCCTAAAAATTTCCCCTTCTCCAAAACCCCTCCTTTTTTAAAAAAAATTTTTTTAAAAATTAAAAATTTTGGGAAGAGTTATAATATTAATGAAAAAAGGGGAAGACAATTGAAGAGTGAAAAAGAAAAAAAAGAGAAAAGGGAAGATTTAGAAAAAATTTACGGGATGGGGGAAAGAGGACCAAAAACTAGGGGAAAAAAAATTTTTTTTAAATTTAAATTTTTAAGAAAAAATAAAAATAAAAAAAAGAAAAAAAAAAAAAAATAAAAAAAAAATTTTAGAAAAAAAATAAAAAAAGAAAAAAAAAAGAAAAAAAAATAAAAAAAAAAAAAAAAAAAAAGATAAAAATAAAAAAAAAAATAGAAAAGGAGAGAAGAGAAGAGAGAGAAGAGAGAGAAGAAGATATGAAAGTAAGAGAGAGAAAGAGAAAAGGAGAAGGAGAAAAAAGAGAGAAAGAAGAGATAGAAAGAGGAGAAAAGAGAAAGAAAATTAGAATATTAAAATATATATATAATTATATTAATAAATATTGTAAATAATAAATATAAAATATAATATAATATAATATAATATATATATATAATAAATATATATATATTATATATATATAATATATAATTAAAATATAAATATATATATTAAATATATATATGTATATTTATAAATAATAATATATATAAATATATAAATTATACTATATTTTAAAATTTTAAATATCTATAATAATTATATTTATATAAAATAATATATTATATATAAATATATATATATATAAATATATATATATATATATATATATATGAATATATTTATTTATATTTACATATATATATATATATATATATATATATATATATATATATATATATATATATATATAAATTTATTTATATATCTATACAGAGAGACAGAGAGAGAGAGAGAGAGAGAGAGAGAGAGAGAGAGAGAGAGAGAGAGAGAGAGAGAGAGAGAGAGAGAGAGAGAGAGAGAGAGAGAGAGAGAGAGAGAGAGAGAGAGTGATTAGGTGTTAAATGAGATAGCGTCGTGACTTCCCCTCGCCCCCCCTCCCCCCCCCATCCTCTTCAAACGGTAATTACAAGAGCACAGCGGCCGCTCGGACAATGCAACGGCAGGACCCAAAGAAAGCGCTGTCGATATCCTTCACAATGGCGTCGAAACTCCTCCGCCCCCTTCTCCCCTCCCCCCTTCCTCTCTTTTTTTTTCTCTCTCTCTTTCCTTCTCTCTGTCTCTCTCTCCTTTCTCTCTTTCCTTCTCTCTGTCTCTCTCTTTCCTTCTCTGTCTTTCCTCTATTTCCTTCTCCC
>NC_051428.1:3160529-3185529 GCF_015228065.2 Penaeus monodon | reverse complement strand
GTCTGGGGATTTTAGGGTCCTCGGGCGCTCTACAAGGCGAGTTTTTAAAGGTTATGAAGTCTTCGGCACTGTATTTGGGGGTGTCCGACCGGGGGGGGGGGGGAAGGGAGGAAGGGGGGGGGGTTCCACCTTCGCCCTGGCCCTTAGACTCTCTCTCGCTCTCCCACGGGAGTCGCTCGGCCGCGGGATCCTGGCCTGCGGTCGCGTCTCTCTCCTGTAGGAGGCGAGGGAGTGGGGTGGAGGGGGGGACGAGGAATGGGGTGGGAGGGGGGATGGATGGGGGGGGGGTGCGGGTCTTCGGACTTCATGTGAGAATTATATAACTTTCGTGTGTGAGAATGAGAGAGAGAGAGAGAGAGAGGGAGAGAGAAAGAGAGAGAAAGAGAGAGAAAGAGAGAGAAAGAGAGAGAGCGAGGAGAGAGAGAGAGAACGAGAAGGAGAAAAGAAAAGAGATAAAGAGCGAGAACGAGCGAAAGAGAGAACATGTATAGCGAATAACTTATACCGAGAAACCGACCTTTATAATCTCCACAACAAAAGCAACAGTGCCACATATTTTAGGCAAAAATCCGAAGCATTTTTAGACCTGACCGCTAACACCAACTTTTTTTTTTTTTTCAAAACGCTTATACTAATGTCCCATATACTATTACCCTGTGTGTGTGTGTGTGTGTGTGTGTGTGTGTGTGTGTGTGTGTGTGTGTGTGTGTGTGTGTGTGTGTGTGTGTGTGTGTGTGTGTGTGTGTGTGTGTTTGTGAGCGCGCGCGTGTACGCATACGTACAGACATTCACACAAATAAGAACCCAAACCAAAACCGTAGATTTCCCAATATTTACCCACTTCTTTTTTTCCATTTCCCATTTTTCTCCTGCCATTGCAGATCCCAGCGGCCGCCCTTCGGTTTCTCCTGAAGGCACCGACGCGGCACCTTACCCTCCGAAGGGTCGAGGGGCGGCGGGAGGACCAACAGGGACCCCAAATCGAGCAGCAGATGTCTCGCGCCCCGAACCAAGTCTCCGTGGCGGGGAGGAAGAGAAAAGGGGAGAGAAAAGGCGTGGAGAGAAGAAAGGAGGAGGGAAGGAGAGAGAGAGAAAGGAGGAGGGAAGGAGAGAGAAAAAGGAGGAGGGAAGGAGAGAGAGAGAAAGGAGGAGGGAAGGAGAGAGAAAAGGCGTGAAGAGAAAAAAGGAGGAGGGAAGGAGAGAGAAAAGCTGTGGAGAGAGGAGGAGGGAAGAAGACAGAAAGGAGGAGGGAAGGAGATAGGGAAGAGGGAAGGAGGGACATAGGAAGACAGAAAATGGAAGGGAAGGAGACAGGAAGCGGGAGAGAGGGAGACGAGATCAGTGGAAATGAGGAACATAAAAAAAGAAGGCAGAGAGGAAGAAGGAAACGGGAAGAGAGGAAGAAGCGAGGAAGAGAGGGTGAAAGGAACACAGAACAAGAAAAGGGGAGAAGAGAGAAAGAGAGGAAGTGAGGAACGAAGGAAAAGGTGGGAGAGCGAGGAAAAGTGAGACAAGACAAGGGTGTAGAGATGCCAGTGCCAAGTGGCGATGCCGCAGGTGGATCGCGTCACCCTTTACAAAAGGACCATCGACAGGACGTAGAAGGGGGGGGGGTGAGGGGAAAGAGAAGAGGGAAGGGAGGAAGGGGGTAGAGGTAGCAGGATGATAAGGGGACGGAGAAGAGGGGGAAAGAGAGGAGGGGAAGAAGAGAGGGGGAAGGGGAGGAGAGGACGAAGAAGAGGGGAAGGGGAGGAGAGGACGAAGAAGGGGGGAAGGGGAGGAGGGGACGAAGAAGGGGGAAGGGGAGGAGAGGACGAAGAAGGGAAGGCGGAGGACGGTAAAGGGAGGGGAGGACGGAAGGCAAAGCGGCAACAGAAAAGGCAGCGAATGAGCAAGGGGACGGCAGCAGCTGAACAATAAACATATTGAGAAAAAGTGAGCAACAAAGAGATCGCCATTTGCGGCCGAGGGACAACGCCGGGAAACAAGACAGGCATCGCTTAAGGGAAATAAAAAAGAGGGGGGAGAGAGAGGAGATGAAGGATAGGGGGGAGAGGAAGAGAGAGAGAGAGAGAGAGAGAGAGAGAGAGAGAGAGAGAGAGAGAGAGAGAGAGAGAGAGAGAAGAGAGAAGAGAGAGAGAATAGAAAGAAAGATAGAAGAGAGAGGGAGGAGAGAGAGAGAGAGAGAGAGAGAGAGAGAGAGAGAGAGAGAGAGAGAGAGAGAGAGAGAGGGAAGGGGGAACGAAGGAATTACGACAGTGTGAAGTCACGAAGAAAAGGCTCCATTCCCTCCTGGCCTTTGGAGCGCAGGTAAACCATGATTAGGCGATGCCATGGGAGACCCAACATGTGTGGCGATCACTGGGCGCCCCCAAAGGAACCCACGCGAGGGTCCTGCGCCTCAATAACACACCCTAGAGTGCACCGTGGCCGAGAAGAGAGGGGGAAGAGGAGGAGAAAAGAAGGAGAACAAGAGGAGGAGGCGAGAAGGGGGTAAGGAGGAGGAGGAGGAGGAGGAGGAGGACGAGGAGGACGAGCGGGAAGGGGGTGGGGGGAGAGCAGGGGGTGGAGTGGGTGAGGGGGAGGCGGTGTGGATGAAAGGCGCCCCCCCATAGCGTGGTCGTGGCCCCCTGGGAAACCTCCTGTCCATGTCTTACAAAACCTCTTATCAAACTACAACTCGCCCGAGCCACGAGTAAAAAAAAAAAGAAAGAAAGAAGAAGAAAAAAAGAATAGACGATAATAATCATGACGAAACGACACCGGCGACTGTAACAGGAATGAGAATGACGACCTCAACGACAACGACGACGCTCCAGGTAAAAAAAAAAAAATAATTATTAATAATAAATAAAAAAATAAAAAATAATAAGCACAATCAATACACCAAAGGTAACAAAAAAAAATTATCGTCCGCGCTACTTGAACCGATCCCTATGATTCCGTCGGCTGATCTTCCTCCCCATTATGACCATTAGTTTCACCCTCATCGCCGCTCTTATGACTGCCATTATAGAGTTATAACGCCGAGTGCATCGTCGCCCAACGAGATATATGACGCGGTGTTTGCAGCTTCGTTACAGGCCCTTAACTCGCTTGCGCCTTCTCTGACCGGGCACCTACGGGCGACACGAGCACCTACAAGCAACGACACCACCACCTAGGCCGCGACATCAGCACCTAAAGTCAACGACACCACCACCTTGGAGCGACACTAAGCTCCTATGAACGCCAACGCCACCTAGGATCGCTGGCAACACCTACGAGCAACAACCAGGCACCTAAAAGCAACGCCAACACCACCTACAAACAGCACTTCTGGCATCTAAGAACGCCACAAGCACCTATGAGCGACACCAGCATCTAGGAGCGCCCCTTGCAAGCACTAACGCGGCTAGTTGCACGCCCGTTGCAAATAACAGCGGCGGCGGAGTAACTCGGGTTTCTCGACGCCGACCGTCAGAGGGCTGCCACGAACTCTAAAACTTTTAATTCTTTTTCTCTTGCCCGGAGGAGGAGGAGGAGGAGGAGGAGGAGGAGGAGGAGGAGGAGGAGGAGGAGGAGGATAAAGAAAAAAGTGGAGAAGAAAGCGGCGGAGGAAGGGGGAGGAGGAGGGAGAAAGACAAAGAGGTGGTAGAGAAAGAGAGGGAAAAGGAGAAGAAGAAAGACATGGCGGCGGCGAAGGAGGAAGAGGGAAGGGAGAAAAGAAATTAAAATAAGAAGGAGGCGGCGGCGAAGGCGAAGGACGCAGTGGCGGGGCGAGTATCCTGAGGAGCGTCGTGACATCACCCGCTGGGGGTCCTGTGTACGCGCTGGTGTCGAGACTTCGCTGAGGAGGAGGAGGAGGAGGAGGAGGAGGGGGAGGAGGAGGAGGAGGAGGAGGGGAGGAGGAGGAGGAGGAGGAGGAGGAGGAGGAGGAGGAGGAGGAGGAGGAGGAGGAGGAGGAGGAGGAGGAGGAGAGGAGGAGAGAAGGAGGAGGAGAGGAGGAGGAGGAGAAGAGGACGGGAGGAGGAGAGGACGGGAGGAGGAGAGGACGGGAGGAGGAGAAGAGAGGAGGAAGAGGAGAGGAGGGGAGGAGGGGTGGAGGAGAGGAGGTATGGAGGGGAGGGATGCCCACGCCGTCCTCCCTTGCCCTCGTCTGCTGCCCGCTGTTGCCCCCAAGCCCTTCCCGGCGTGCCCTGACGTCAAGGTACGTCTCGATGCACGATAAATACACCTTCTGTCACTATAACAACAACTGAGAATCTTGTAGCTTCTCCGCCGACGCTCAGGCCTGGGAATGCACCCCTGGCTCCTCCCTACCCCTACCCCCCCTACCCCTTCCCCTACCCCTTCCCCTTCCCCTCCGGCAAAAGAGAAAATATCGTAATCGAATTACTATAATACACCATATTATAATATACTACATTATATTACATCATACAACATAAAACACTCACAACTGCCTAGACATAAAAAATACCCTCCTCCCCCCCAAAAAAAAAGAGTGAAAGAGAGAGAGAGAGAGAGAGAGAGAGAAAGAAGAGAGAGAGAGAGAGAGAGAGAGAGAGAGAGAGAGAAGAGAGAGAGAAAGAAAAAGAGAGGAGAGAGAGAGAGAGAGAAGAGAGAGAGAAAGAGAGAGAAAAAAAAAGAGAAAGAAAAAAAAGAGAAAGAGAGAGAAGGAGAGAGAGAGAGAGAGAGAGGACTCTGTAGAACAAGCGCTGACGACCTCTTGTGTGTGTTTACGACCTGTCTCGCTGCCTCTATCTATTACACACCGAAGCTGATAAACCGTTGTAATATCTACGGGGCAGGAGGGGAGGGGAAGGGAGAGGAGAGAGGAGAGGGAAGAGAGGAGAGAGGAGGGAGGAGGAAGAGGATGAGAAGGAGCAATAGAAGGAGAAATAGAAGGAGCAGGGAGGAGGAAAATGAGAAGAGAGAGAGAGAGAGAGAGAGAGAGAGAGAGAGAGAGAGAGAGAGAGAGAGAGAGAGAGAGAGAGAGAGAGAGAGAGAGAGAGAGAGAGAGAGAGAGAGAGAGGACGGGAGGTTGGGGTGGGGGGAGAGGAAAAACCGCGCAAAAATGGCAGTTTTAGAGTCTCCGCCATTTTACGCATGCATCAATCACCGAATAATAAAGGTGTGTTATTAACGTGTGTGCGAGCGAGGCGGGGTTGATAGGGGAAGAGGGGGGAGGGGGGCAAGGGAAAGAGGGGGGAGGGGGCAAGGGAAAGAGGGGTAAAAGAGAGAGAGGGGGGGGTAAAGGGGGGGGGGAAGCAGAACCGCCGCTGTCGCCGCCGCCGCCGCCAACGCCGCTGCCGCTGCTGCTGGTGGCGGCGGCGGTGATTGCTGACCGCTAAAACAGTGCGGACAACTTGCGCCATCTGTGGACCGCTACCGCCACCGCCGCCGCTCGCCCGCTGCGCCATCGCCCGCTCCGATCCCCGGGCTTCTTCACGTCCTACCTTCAACGGTCTCTCTCGACGGCGGAATTCGCGACAAACGCCCGCGATTATTTCCTGTTGCCGTTCCCCTCGGCCGCCGCGCCTCGCCACCCAAATCTAAGCGACCTCTCCCGAACGGCGGCGGCGGCGGCGGCATCCGTCACCCGCCGCCGCCGCCGCAGCCACCTCCGCCTTATCGCAGAATCGCGCTCCTTGATAACACCGCACGCCCGAGTTGCCGCAACCTCCCTTCCCGTCGCCGCTCTCCCCCTAACCTCGCTCTACTAACCGACACTTCGAAAAATGCAAGGAATAAAAAAAAAATAATAACAACAAAAAAGACCCTTTCATTCTCATTCCCTTCCTCCTCCCCTTCCCCCCCTTCCCCTCCTCCTCCTCCTGCTCCTCCTCCCCCCCTAGAGCAAACCCAACGTGGCTATGGTAAGTGGGTGTTCCCCTGCGCATAACTACCAGGTAACAATCATAAGTACCTGCTAATGACTCATCCCCTGTCATTCCCATCATGTCTGTCCGGCCGGCCGTGCACACATCGCGCGCTCTCGGGATATCATTTATCATAACACCTCCATCGCCGCTGCCCCTTGACAGTTTTCAGACATGCGAAACGATGTACGCGCGGGGCAGCTGTAATTTACCAACTTATTACAGCCCGACCGCAAGTGTAATATAAAGAATTTATTGAGTATATATATAGAGAAAAGTTGACTTGAATGTTGTCGGCGTGGCAGGTCGGTCGGGTTGCCAGTGTGGTCCAGACGGCCGCACAAACGCCCTCGAATGGCCCCCGCCGAACAACTGACGGCTGGAAATGGAGTTCGGGCGTCGATGATCGGGCCGTTGGAGGAGCGGGACACGCCATGGCAGGATCCACGGCCAGGCTAAGATGGAAAATGGAACGCTCAAAGTTGAAGCCCGTGGCGAGGCGCGGCAACTCGCCCGCCTCTCACTTGGCCAGCTGGCCATAAATCACCCCTCGTGACGTCACTCGACAGCTTCACAACAAACATGGCCGCCGCGCGAACATGGCTGCGCTGCCGGCCACGTGAGCCGGCCCATCACTCTCTCCTCCGCTCTTCGCCCCAAAAGCTTTATTTTTGAGCGGCCTTGCGCGTGCTTTCGTCCTCTATTTAACGTCCTGCGGAGACTGTCGATACGCGCGTCAGACTCCGAGGGGAAATCTGACCGGCATAACAACGGCCCTCGTCTCCTCTTGGCAGGTTAACTGTGAGAAGGGAAGTGAAAAATTTACGATATCCTCTTGCCTTTCCCGTGAAAATGAATGAGGAGCTTGATATTCTGATCCGAAAGGCGTGTTCTGCACCGACTCGGGACGGCGCCTGCTGCTCCACACGCTCCCACGAACTGAATAAGAGAGTGAGAAACCCATTTTAACGCCTGCTTATTTCCCTTCCGAACGTCCCTTCTCGCACGCAAATCTATGGAAGGCATTTACCACGGCTACTTTAAAGGGAGGAACACAATGAAATTCGGACTGATAAACGGAAGGTCCTTTTTTTAAAGACTGGCCTTGAAACAGACGGGTGCTGAAGAGAGGAGGATAACACTTGAGACTTCTGAGGCCATAAAAAGGTTGTCTTTGTGTCTGTCTGTATTTTTCTGTCTCATTGGAAGACCTGCCAATGCAGAATACGATGACCTGTAAATCTAGCAAAATGATTAACACGTTTTCCATGATGTCCACTCCTTATCGCAAGAGAAGAGAAGAGAAGAGAAAAGAAAAGAAAAAAACGAAGCAAGAGAAGAGAAGAGAAAAGAGCAGAGAACCAGTAAGAAAGAGAAATGGAGAAAGAGAAGAGCGTAGCTATTAGTATTAGCGAAATGGGCGTAGAATAGCAACACTCAGCGGGCGCTAATTGAAAGCACGGCGTTAGTGGCCAAGAGAGCAAAGTAAGAAGTATCATTAGGAGGGAATGCAACAAGAGGGTGAAACCAGAACAGGGAAGCAGAGGGGAACGTATTAAAGGGGAAGCAGAGGGGAGTAGTAGTAAGAGTGAGAGTAAGAGTGAGAGAAAGAGAGAGAGAGAGAGAGGGCAAAAGAGCGGAAGGGGAAAGAGACGTAGCAGTCACAGATAAGGGATAAGATATCGCGTCAAAAATACTAGAACTGAACACGTAGTAGAGGAAGAGGAGGATGGGGAAGGAGGGAAGAGGAAGGAAGGGAGAAGAGATATACTGTGACTTCTACCTAACGACATTTAGATTCCCTTACACCCAGTTACAAAACGTTTAACCCCTCCCCCCGTCTCCTCCCTCTTCTGCCCCACCTCCACCTCCACCACCTCCTCCACCTCTACCTCCACCTCCTCTTCCACCTACCCCTTCACCTCCATATCAACCTCCTGCCCTACCTCCTTCACCTCCCTTACCTCTTCCTCCTCCTCCTCCTCCTCTTCCTCGCCACCTCCTCACCTCCTGCCTCCCGAAACCCCATTATCCGTTCCGTCGGCACAGGCATTTCCAACAAGAAATATCGGCGGTAGTGACAGACTCGGGCAATGCTATCCCCTCATTCAATCTGACAGCTGCCCTCCTCACGCTGTTTGGAAAGTAGGCAGTTTATGGGGCACTTATAGGCGTAGTGTGTTTATAACCCATTGACTCCGGACAGTTATTACGGCGATAGTATCAGCAACGGACACGAGGGGGGCATTTCCCGCGCGCAGGAACCTTGTCTGTCATGGCCGGCGACCCCACTCGGAGCCATGACAATAAAAGAAGGGGCGGGGAATGCTAATTGTGGCGGTGTCATGGGCGGCGGGAGGGGAGGGGGGGGGTAGAGGGGGAAAGGGGTGGGAGGGAGGGATGGGAGGGTAGAGGGGGAAAGGGGAGGGAGGGAGGGATGGGAGAGTAGAGAGGGAAAGGGGTGGGAGGGTTGGGAAGGAGGGAAGTAAGGAAAGAAGGGAGAGGGAGAAAGAGAGGATGTAAGAGGGTGAAGGAGGGAGAGAGGATGAGTACATGAGTGAGTGAGTGAGCGTGAGTGTGTGTCCTTTCCTCTCCCCTCTCCTTGACTTCAACCCTCAACCCTCCCCCCTCCCACTCCCCAATGCCTTACCCCAATCCCCCGACAAAAGCACAAAACAAAAACATCCAGTTATAACAAACGGGCGAAAAATGAATAAAAGAGAGAGAGAGAAAAAAAAAAGTTAATCACCAAAAGATACAAATTTACAGTCGCATTTTTCCCACCCGACCTTATAAAATTTAGCGAAAACAACAAGATCACAGCGCAATAAATCTCTGCGCTTTTGTTTTCCCGCGAATTTAGCGGTCGAACAAGCCGGCTTTCCTATGAACACGCTGCAGTGGTGAACAACAGGCGCTGAAGACATTATTATTTGATGGTAGTGATGATGATGATAGCAATGAGATTTACGAGGATAAGAAGGAAAATAACAATACTACTACAACTAATAATAATAATAACAATAATGATGATGATCACGACACTAGTAACAACAATAATAATAAAAATAATAATAATAATAATCAGGGAAATCCATAAATTAATGACTGAATAAATAACAATAACAATCCGGGATAGTCGCCACAGTATTTTTAATTATTATAAAGTGCTGAAGCCATAAAATCAATGAACTATCGTATACACAGCTCACTTTGTTTATAATGGTAACACAATATGTAATATATATATATATATATATATATATATATATATATATACATATATATATTTATTTATTTATATATATATATTATTTATTTATTATTTATTATAATCTTAATGTATAATATGTTACTGTATACTTTTTTCATGTTATCCACATTTGAAACAAGTACCAGTGAGAGGGAGAGAGGGAGAGAGGGAGAGAGGGAGAGAGAGAGAGAGAGAGAGAGAGAGAGAGAGAGAGAGAGAGAGAGAGAGAGAGAGAAAGAGAGAGAGAGAAAGAGAATGTAAGTGTGTATGCATATGCAAGCAAGTACGTACATACGCATGTACATATATTAGTATGCACATGTGTAGATACGTACGTACGTGTGTGTGTGTGTCTCCCGTCCGTCCAGCGAACGACCGTTGTAAACGTACCCAAGCGTGAGGGCACTGTCGTCCGCTCGTGTCGTGTATGTGTCGCGCCGATGCGTCGTAAACGTCATTCTGCTGCGTCGCGCGTTTGTCGTTCCGCCGCGCTTCGCTTGTCGTGTCGTGTCGTGTCTCTCTCTCTCTCGTGCGTGCGTGCGTGCGGTGTGATGTGTGGAGGATGGAGTGGTGTGTGTGGTGTGTGTGTGTGGTGTGGTGTGGTGTGTGTGGTGGTGTGTGTGTGGTGTGTGGTGTGTGTGGGTGAGGGAGAGAGAGAGAGAGAGAGAGAGAGAGAGAGAGAGAGGGGAGAGAGAGAGAGGAGGAGAGAGAGGAGAGAGAGAGAGGGAGAGGGAGAGGGAGAGGAGGAGAGGAGGGGGGAGGGTAGAATGGGAGAGAGGAGAGGGAGAGGGAGAGGGGGGAAGGGATAAAGATATTGAGACAGAAATATAGATAGAAACAGAAAGGTTGATGGTGATATATATAGATAGACAGATAGATAGATGGACAGATAGAAAAGAAAGACATACAATACACTGACATAAACAGTGAACGTATAAATCGATCTTAAACCGTTCATAATAATAGAATATAAACTATTTGAAAGTCCTTACCAGACTACTATGCAAAATGCTATCGTGCCATGCAGTGCGAACAGCTTCTATACTTGCTATGTTGTGAGGATGTGGTCTTATGAAAAAAAAATATAAGGACGGAGGGAAGAAAGGTAGAGAGAAAGGAGGGGGAGGGAGGGAGGGAGGGAGTGGGGGAAGGAGGGAGGGGAAGGGAAGGGAAGGGAAGGAAGGTGGAGGGAAGGGAAGGGAAGGGAAGGGAAGGGAAGGGAAGGGAGGGAAGGGAAGGAAGGTGGAAGGGAAGGGAAGGAGGGATGCGATGGAGGAAAGAGTTAAGGAAGTAAGGGGCGGAGGGATGGGAGATGGAGGGAAGGGTGATAGAGCGATGGAGGGAGGGAGGCGGTGGTAGGCTGATGGTGCTAAAAGTGGCATAAAGTTGACCTCCGGAGAGTGATCGCGATCCCGACGGGTGGACACGGACGCCGCTGTCGGTCGGTCGGTCGGTCGGTCGGTCATCCGCCGCGGCCGCGAGAGGGCGCTGACAGCCCTCGCTCTGTCACGACTAAAAATATCACATTTCATCGACTCCTTTCTCACACTTTAGCTGTCACCGCCATTTTCGAGATTCTCGGCCAAGTCACACTTTTTTTTTCTTTTCTCTTTACTTTCTCAAGTACCCCCACCCCCACGTGTTTTATCTCTCTCTCTCTCTCTCTTTCTCTTTCTCTCTCCTCTCTCACTCTCTTTCTCTCTTTCTCTCTTTTACTCTCTCTCTCTCTCTCCCTTTCTCTCCCTCTCCCTCTCCCTCCTTCCTACCCCCTTTTTCATCTTTCCTTCTCCATCCACCATATTCCCTTTCCTGCAGGTGCCGCACAGACAAGCGCAAACGGAGGGGGGAACAGAAGAGAAGCAGATAAAAACAGATTGGAGAACGATAACCGAAAAACAAACCGCTCGCTTGACATTTTTGAGGTGACAGACACAAGACGTCGTGCCTATTGTATGATAATTTCTTTTAAACGTTGCCACTTTGGGATCATCAAACGGCTCGAGACTTCGCGCGACTCCAGGCCAGGGCGCTCAACGCGTACATGTACACACACATGTACATACGTGCACACATATACATACGTACACACATACATACATATATGCACATACATAATAAATACATACATATATACGCATAAACATACATAAGTAAATACATGCATATATACTGTAAATATATATACACACATGCAGACATACACAAACATTCATGCATACATAACTATATACATACAAAGTATACATGCCCACATGCACAGACATACACACACATACACACATGCATTTCTACGACGTGACAGATAGATAAATACATATTAAAAAAAAAAAAAAAAAAAAAAAAAAAAAAAAAAAAATATATATATATATATATATATATATATATATATATATATATATATATATATATATCTTTATGTTAAAGAGTTCTCCGCTTCTCCTCCATAATGCAACGAAATAAGCGTAGGGTGTATCACCTCCTTCGGGGAAAAAAAACATGAACTTTCTAACTCTTTCAAAAGATGCTCTCCTCTCTCATTTTTGTATTTGCGCATCGGGAGGACAACGAGGAGAGATCGACCGAAAGATGGGCGAGGTGGAATTCCATGAAGGGGGGAGGGGGAGGGGGAGGGGGAGGGGAAGGGGAAGGGGGAAGGGTAAAGGGGGAAGGGAGAGGGAAAGGGAAGGGTGGGAAGAAGAGTGAGGGAGATGGGATGGGAGGGAGGGAAGGAAGGGGGAAGTAGATGGGGAGAGGGAGAGGGAGAGGGAGAGAGAGAGAGAGGAGAGAGAGAGAGAGAGAGAGAGAGAGAGAGAGAGAGAGAGAGAGAGAGAGAGAGAGAGAGAGAGAGAGAGAGAGAGAATCATAACCTGAGCAGCATCCCAGGAATGTTCTTTGCAACGACACATCAGCTAAATAAGGTGCGTAATATTCTTATGCATAAATGTATGTGTGCATTTAACGGTCGTTTCGGCGTGTTTTTCATCTACCTATTTATTATTTATTAAATGTACACAACCCCCCCCACCACCCCACCCCCGTCCCTTCCCATTCGTTGCAAGAGCTGCATATCGCTTCTTCTTCTTACTCTTCCTCCTCTTCCCTCCCTCTCATCATCATCTCCTTCCCTCACTCCCTCCCCCTCCCTCCTCCCCTTCCTCCCTTCCATCCTTCCCCCTCCTCCGTCTCTCTCTTCTTCTCTCTCTCCCATCCCTGCTTCCCTTCCTCCATCCCTTGGTCCCTTTCTATCCTTCCTTCACTTCCTACCTCCCATCCTTCCTTCCTCCTTCTCCTCCTCTTCCATTTTAACTTCCTTCCTTCCTTTCTTGCCTCCATTATTATTAAAATTATTATTATCATCATTATAATAATAATAATAATAATAATAATAATAATAATAATAATAATAATAATAATAATAATAATAATAATAATAATAATAATAAATAATAATTATTATTATTCCTCCTCTTCCTCCTCCCATCCTTCCCTTTCTCTTCCCCCTCCTCCTACCAACCCCTTCCACTTCTTCCCCCTCCCTCAAACTCCCCCTCCCCTTCCCTTACTAACCCCCTATTAACCCCTTCCCCCTCTCGCCAAGAGCAGCTCTAACCACCCCCTCCCTCGCCAAGAGCAGCTCCCCCCCTCCCCCTCCCCCCTTCCTTCGCAGCTCCCCCCCTCCCCCCTCCCTCCTTCCTTCGCAGCTCCCCCCTCCCCCTCTCTTCTTCCTTCGCAGCTCCCCCCTCCCCCTCCCTCCTTCCTTCGCAGCTCCCCCCTCCCCCCTCCCCCCCTCCCTCCTTCCTTCGCAGCCCCCCCCCTCCCTCCTTCCTTCGCCTCGACATCCCGAGTTACAGCACCAGCCAGGCATAGCCAGACCACAGCACGAGTCTTCAAGTTCCCTTAAAGGTGCACTTGGACGTCGCTACATTACCTCGTCCTCGAAGAGGAGGCTGGAGGGTGGGATCTGCTGGAAAGAGGGAGGGAGAATTAGTGAGAAGTGCTACAGTTACAAGGCCTTGGAGAGGAAGAGGACGGAATGAGAAGGGGGGGAAGGGCGGGGGATGAAAGCGAGGCCAAGGAGAGGTAGAAAGGCGAGGAGAGGACGTTATACTCGAAGACAAAGAAGCGGGGGGAAGTGTTGAACGGGAGGAGAAGAGGGCGAGCGAAGGAAGAAGAAGAAGAAGAAGAAGAAGAAGAAGAAGAAGAAGAAGAAGAAGAAGAAGAAGAAGAAGAAGAAGAAGAAGAAGAAGAAGAAGAAGAAAAAAAGAAGAAGTAAAAGAATCAGACTCAACAGAACGAAGAATATTCAGAAGACGACTCAGAAGCAGTCAAAATAAAAGAGGACAAAGAAGAAAAGGGAAGAGGCGAGAAAGAAAGAAAAAAAAATCTTAGAGAAAAGAAAGAGAGAAAGAAGAAGTCCATCATCTCTCCGACACTTAGCAGGATAACTATCATTACACCCTCAAACTGTGATGACAGTCTCTACACCCGCCTTTGTTACCCCCCAGGGATCACACAACACAAGGCTGCGGGAGAAAAACGTGTGAGGCAAAAGAAGGAAGAGAGAGAGAGAGAGAGAGGGGAGGAAAAAGAAGAAGGGAAGTTGAGGGAGTGAGGCAGTAGGAGTTGAGAAAGAAAGAAAGAGGGAGAGAAAGAGAAAGAGAAAGAGAAAGAGAAAAAGAAAGAGAGAGAGAGAGAGAGAGAGAGAGAGAGAGAGAGAGAGAGAGAGAGAGAGAGAGAGAGAGAGAGAGAGAGAGAGAGAGAGAGAGAGAGAGAGAGAGAGGAGAAAAAAAGAGAGAAAAAAATACAGAAAAAATGCAGACGGAAAACAGACAACGAAAACCAAGACAAGAAAAGCAAAAGGGGGCGTCTGAAGATACAAGAAAGAAAGAGAGAGGAAGAGCGAAGAAACGAGGAGGAGGAGGAGGAGGAGGAGGAGGAGGAGGAGGAGGAGGAGGAGGAGGAGGAGGAGGAGGAGGAGGAGGAGGAGGAGGAGAGCGAGGATGAGGAGGAGGAGGAGGACGGAGAGGAGGGGAGAGAGGAGGAGGAGGAGGAAGAGGAGGAGAAGGGAGGGAGAGGCAAAAAGAGAGAGAGAGAGAGAGAGGGAGAGAGAGAGAGAGAGAGAGAATGTGCAATTTCCCGCTGAATCCAATCACGGCCTGCGGAAAGACCCCTTCAGGTCCCGACGGGTCATCAAGAGCCCTCCGAGGACCATCAAGGGAGAGACCTGGCTAAGGGCGGCGATCAGGGCCTGGCTAAAAAAGGGTGCTGGTTCTAAGGCTATTCTCTGCAGGGTCCTCCTCCTCGCCGCCTTCCTCCTCTTCCTTCTCTTCCTCATATTCTTTCTGCACTTTCTTTCTCCTCCTCCTCCTCCTCCTCCTCATATTCTTCTCAATTTTCCTCCCTTCATCTCCTCCTCCTCCTATTCTTCTCTATCTTCTTCCTCCACCTCCTCTTCATTCCTTCCCCCTTTCCTTCCTTCCCCTTATTCATACCCTTCTTACTCCCTCCTCTCTGCATCGCCCTTTGTACCGCCTCGGGTGATAACGCTACCCCCTCTTATCTCTGCTATCAGCGTGACTTTTACACACCCGGCTCTTATCACTTACTTTAATAACGCTCGCGCCTTTTATCACTCATCGGCCCAAGCCTTTCGTGGACTCTGATCCGGGACTCTCGTACGTTATCGCACAAGGAGGCCCTTCCAAGCACGCACTCTCGCCCCCTCGCCCACCGCCCACCGCCCACCGCGCCCACCCTCGCCACCGTGGGCTGGGCTTCTTATCGGCAGCTATTTTTTTTTAATCTATTTTTCTTTTTTATCGCTGTCTTTCTCTGTGTTTGTCTTTCGCTTTCGCCTCTGTGATTAGGCGATCCTCCTGTCGAGCGCAATTGCTTTATCGCTCGGCCCATCAGCGCTCGGAAGACAGAACGGGGCGGCGAAAAATATGGATGATAATCATAATCATAATACAGGAACAAGAGATAAAGAGGAGGGAGGGAGAAAGAGAGAGAGAAAGAGAGAGAGAAGAGAGAGAGAAAGAGAGAGAGAGAGAGAGAGAGAGAGAAGAGAGGAGAGAGAGAGAGAGAGGAGAAAGAGAGAGGAGAGGAGAGAGAGAGAGAGGAAAGAGAGAGAGAGAGAAGAGAGAGGAGAGAGAGAGAGGAGAGAGAGAGAGAGAGAGAGAGAAAGAGAGAGAGAAAGAGAAGGATTTAGAGAAAGAGAAAGATTTAGAGAAAGAGAGAAAGAGAAGATAAAATAGGCCGCGCGAACACCTACAAAAACAAATACACATACGCACGAACACACACAGGCACAGACAACACCCCCCCCCCCCCACCGTCGTCAGGCTTGCTCAGAGTGGAGACATCATCTCACGAGGCATCATCACCAGAGAACTGACCGCAAATAACGAGATAAAGCGGCCGTAAGCATCTCGTTGAACAGACGTATTTTTAGCTGCGCCAACTCTCCGGCCCCGCGGCGTCCACTCATCCCGTCCGCAGTATTACTCGCTCTCTCACTTACTCACTCACTCACCTCGCTTACTCACTCACTCACTTGCATACGTAATCACTCACTTACCTACTCACTCACTCACACTCACTCACTGCTTACTTTCTTCTCAGTTTCTGATTTATTCGCTTACTTACTTAACTCGCTCGATCACTTGCTTGCTTAGAGAAGGAGAAAGTGTTGGGAAAAAATAAATAAAAAATTCATATATATATATATATATATATATATATATATATATATATATATATATATATATATATATATATATATATATATATGATGTGAACCTAATCACAACCTCGGAGCAATACCAGGCAGATAAACAAAGAACAAAAATGCAAACAAACAACAAAGAAACAAACAAAACAAATGACCCCCAACGCCGTACATACAAGTAAACAAACGCGTCCGCAAGAATGCCTCCCATCAAACATATCGATCAACATATTAATGATCACGTATTGATTATTTATCGATTATGTAAATCCCGGCGGGAACCTCATTACTGCTAATAACCGGGGCGATCTCGAGGCCGAGGAGGAGGAGGAGGAGGAGGAGGAGGAGGAGGAGGAGGAGGAGGAGGAGGAGGAGGAGGAGGAGGAGGGGAGGGGGAGGAGGAGGAGGAGAGGGGAGGAGGAGGGGGAGGAGGAGGAGGAGGAGGAGGAGGGAGGAGGAGGGGAGGGGGAGGAGGAGGAGGAGGAGGAGGAGGAGGAGGAGGAGGAGTAGGAGGAGAGGAGGTGGAGGAGGTGGAGGTGGAGGAGAGGGAGGGGGTGGAGGTGGAGGAGGAGGAGGAAGGAGGACGAAGAGGAGAATAATAATCAGAAGGCAAACGAGAAAAGAAGATTCCCCCCCTCTCCCCCCTTCTCTTATCAGAGCGCCGAACGGAGAGAGAGCGTCGAACAGGTGCTCCCCCCCTCCTCCTCCCTCCCCATCCCCCATCCCCCCTTCCCCTTCACCCCTACCCCCTCCCCCCTCAGCCCCAAAGCCGCGGGCACAATCACGGCGATCCGCGACGGGGAAATTATCAGCTTAATGGCGTCCGCGACGGAGAAGCAGCCGGCGACGTCCTTAGCGAAAGCCTTATCGTCGAGCCGGAGATAGTAATGTGTCGACGGCGGATAAGGCGCGGAAGGTGACGCTCAGCTGATAAGGCCGTCGAGAGGCTCCTTGACCCGATCCGGTCGACGGGCGAGCGGAGGGGGGGAAGGGGGGAAGGGGGGGAAGGGGGGGAAGGGGGAAGGGGGAAGGGGGAGGTGGGAGAAGGGGGAGAAAGGGGGAGTTGGGAGAAGGAGGAGAAAGGGGGAGGTAGGGGGAAGGGGGGGAGGTAGGAGGGAAGGGGGGAGGTAGGGGGAAGGGGGGGAGGAGTGAGGCGGGGCGGAGATGGATAGATAACGCAGGTGGACGGACAGGTTGGTAAATAAATGGATAAGCAGGTAAACGGATGGATAAATTTGAAGATTGAGAGATATAATAAATGCTGTTAGATTAATGACTAGATAGGTGCGGGGGTGTAAGTAGATCGTTAATTAAATAATAGAGTGGAGACAAAGGAAAGACAAAAAAAAAAAAAAGGAAAGAAAAAGGAAAACAGGCCGAGAGACCAAACGAAATAATTCGAGGGAAAAAAACTCACGAACAAAGGACCATGGCTAACGGACGCTTCCTTTTCTCTTTTAACTCCCTTTCTTTATCACTCTTTCCCCTTCTCCCTCTCCCTCACCCTCCTTCGCCCTCGCCCCTTTACCTTCTCCCTCTCCCTCACCCTCCTTCGGCGTCGCCCTCGCTATAAACTGAGGCGAGATTAAGGCTCGTCATAAATCCGTCGCGGCGAGTGAAACCGTGTCAACCTGCGGCGATAAAGTAGCTGCCGCGAGCCCCGGCCGCAACCCGCGTCGGCGGCGGCGGCGGCGGCGGCGGCGGCGGGGAACAGAACAAGTGCCGCAGACAGCCCAGCCACTCGCCCGCCGCCATTCCTCGAGGAGGGCCATCAAGGGGGAACTCGAGGATTAGGTGTCGAGGTGTCACATCAAGCGAGAGGGACCTATCAGCGCCCCCTCCCCTTGTGCCATCTCCTGTGCCTCGCCCCCCCTGCCCTTAGGCCCTGGCACTGGCACGGAGGTCGGCGAGGCAAGGGTCGGACGGGGGAAAAATATCTACTGTCGCGCCGTCACAATTCGTCTTCGCAATAACTGCAACATCAGTCTCGCTCTCTCGTCTCAAATAGTCAACAAGCTCCGACGGTTTTGCAATGTTGTCACCTCTCTGCTCTCTTTTCTCTCTCCCTTCGCTCTCTCTCTCTCTCTCTCTCTCTCTCTCTCTCTCTCTCTCTCTCTCTCTCTCTCTCTCTCTCTCTCTCTCTCTCTCTCTCTCTCTCTCATCCTCCCTCCCTTCTCTTTCTACTCCCCTCTTCTTCCCTTCCTTTATTCCCATCTCCCTTCCCCCCTTAAAAGTAAAATACTACTCGCTTACATAACATTTGCCTCCCTCGCCCCCCTCCTCCCCCCGGCCGTCAGAATCCTCGTCCTCGACACATCTCTCGCCAGTCTATAAACAAAACTCTCTCCCAAAACTCTCCATGACAACGAGCCATAGCACAAACATGCAGAGTCAGGACGTAAACTCGTTCAGAAGCATCGTAAAACCGGCAGTAACTTTGCTCTCAATACTGTTCATTGTTATGACCTTTAAAAAGTCCAACATGACCAACATCGCACACCTTTATGATGCGACTGAAAACAAAATCGAAGAGCGCTGCGGCCTCGCTCTCTTTCTCTCTCTCTATTTTTCCTTTTTTTTCCACTCTCTTTCTTTCCACCCTTTTTCTCCTTTTCCATTCACTTCTCTTTTCTTTCTCTCTCCCTTTCCTTCTCCCCCCATCATTCCCTAACCCCCCTTCACTCCTTCTCTCTCTCTCCCTCTCCCTCACCCTCTTCCTTTCTCTCTCTCTCTCTCTCTCCTTCCTCTTCGTACTCTTCCCCGTCTCCCCAGCAGATCAATCCAGGGTGCCAATCGCTCTCAGTGACACTTCTTGGCACCCACACCGGCACTGGTTTAAGGGAAGGCGGCCACGCTGCTCGGACGATCACACACAACTTACACGGGAGCCATCACGGGAAGGAAGAACACTGAACTGCGCTCTGAAATATGAACGTTTTCATCCTTACGCTCCATTCTCATCCTCTCTCTCCTCTCTCTCTCTCTCTCTCTCTCTCTCTCTCTCTCTCTCTCTCTCTCTCTCTCTCTCTCTCTCTCTCTCACCCAGAGTACACCCGTACACTCGCGTGCTCCACACACCGAGCTCCCCTGGCCAGCCCACTCCACCGTGTCGCTGCACATTAGTCAAGCGGCGTACAAGTGTGGCGAGCTCTTCCAAACCCAGGCAAGTAAATCAGAAAGCTCTCCAGCTCCACCCATAAAGCCCCCGAGAGCGCGCGCGAGGAAAGCTGGAATGGAGCGTGGCAGCGAACCACTACGAAGAGGGGGGCAGGAGGAGGAGGAGGAGGGACAAGGGGGGAAGGGGAGGGAGTGCCGGAGCGTGGCAGCGGAGGAGTCGAAGGGGGCTTCTTCTGGCCGTTGCAGGAGTCCATTCTCTGCGGGCGGGAGTGGGCGTTCATCGCCTCGCGGCCCCGCCATCTTGTCCAGCTTAAAGGGGACCTGTGGCGCTCCAGCACACACGCACACACGCGCGCCGGGGCTGGGCCAGGCACCGACGCCGCGGGCCTCGTGCTGCCAGCCAGCGAGGGTCGTAGCTCGCCTGCTGGTTATTATCCATTTATTCTCTATCCCTCGCTCTCACAAATACTCTAGTCTCTCTCCTCTTTCCTCTCTCTCTCTTCTCTCTCCTTCTTCTTCTCTCTCCTTCTTCCTCTCTCTCCTTCTTCCTCTCTCTCTCTCTCTCTCTCTCTCTCTCTCCTTCACATTCAACCATTCCCCTCCTCTTCTCCCTCTCTCTCCCCTTCTCCCTCTCTCTCCTCTCTCCTCTCTCCTCACTCCCTCACTCCCTCCGACACCCGCGCGAGGAGCTTCAGAGCTTCAGCAGCAGCAGCCACTCGCACAGCCACTTTACCCGCGATAAAACACATAAAGACGACATGCTCTTCCATACATTAATCCGGCGCCATTCATCCCTGCCGAACGTCCACTAAATCCGGGTAACGCAAGAGTAACACAGCGGCAGAGGTGGGGTGTTACTTACCTCCGGAAACGTTATGACAATCTGTTTTTTTTTAAGGGTTATTCAGGGCTTAAAGGTTAAAAAAAAAGGGAAAAGGACAAAATGATTCTGAAATACAAAAAAAAAAAAAAAATGTGCATTCACATACATACACCTATACACACACACAAGCACGCACGCACGCACACACACACACACATACAAGCAAGCCGTAAAGAACAGCGGAGGCGGCGCTATTGTGTCGACACACTGCTGAGCGAAAACGAAAACGAAAACGAAAACGATAACGAAAAGAAAACGAGAACTAGGATGGCATCAACATTAGGCAAGACTTTACATTAACAAGGCTGTAAATAACGATATATAAATAATGGCACAAGTTATATACCGTAATTTCTGGCACACAAAGAGGACGGCATTCAAGAGAGATTGTTGATAACAAAGGAATGGACGAAAACGGTGCGATAGAAAGAAAGATAAATATATTAAATATCTGATGGTGGTGACGATGGACGCTCTCTTTAGCTCCCCTTTCTTGAGAGAGAGAGAGAGAGAGAGAGAGAGAGAGAGAGAGAGAGAGAGAGAGAGAGAGAAAGAGAGAAAGAGAGAAAGAGAAAGAGAGAGAAAGAGAAAGAGAGAGAAAATGAAAGAAAGAGAAAGAGAAAAAGAGAAAGAAAAAGAGAAAGACAGAGAAAGATGGAAAAGTAAATTTACGAAAACGAAGGGCGAAGAAAGGTAACAAGAAAAAGGACAAAGTGAAAAGAGTAACATGACAGAAACGAAGAGAAACGAAAAAAAAGCAGAACAGAAAATAAAACATAAATAAAAAGAAAGGAAAAGTGAAAGAGAGAACGTAAAAAAAAAAAAAAATGAAAAATAAAAAAAAAAAAGAAAGAAGAAGAGAGAGAGAAGGAGAGAGAGAGAGGAGAGAGGAGAGAGAGAGAGAGAGAGAGAGAGAGAGAGAGGGAGAGAGAGAGAGAGAGAGAGAGAGAGAGAGAGAGAGAGAGAGAGAGAGAGAGAGAGAGAGAGAGAGAGAGAGAGAGAGAGAGAGAGAGAGAGAGAGAGAGAGAGAGGGGGGGAGAGAGAGAAATATATATATATATAATATATATATATATATATATATATATATATATATATATATATATATAAAGAGAAAGAAAAAAAAGAACGAAAAGAAACTAAAGAAACA
This sequence comes from Penaeus monodon, assembly GCF_015228065.2. Classification (NCBI taxonomy): domain Eukaryota; kingdom Metazoa; phylum Arthropoda; class Malacostraca; order Decapoda; family Penaeidae; genus Penaeus; species Penaeus monodon. Next base: position 3,164,532 of record NC_051428.1, on the reverse strand, counting down.
AAGAACAACAAATAAAAACAAAATAAGTAGAGAAAGCAAAAGAGACACGGCGGTTTTTTAAAAAGGGAAGGTAGAGCTTTTGAGAATAATGGGTAGGTTGCGAATGGGTGTCGGGCGGACGCATGCATGAGGGGGATGGGGGAGGGGGGAGAGGGGGATAGGAAGGGGGGGAGGGGTGTTATGAATGGGACGAGAAGAGGATGTACAAGCGCCAAGTCAATCGGAAAATTAGCCGGAGAAAGAGAGAGAGAGAAAGAGAGAGGGGGGGTAGGAGAAAAGAGAGAGAAAGAGAGAGGGAGACAGATAGATAGAGAGAAAAAGAGTGTGGAGAAGGGGTGAGAAAGAGAGGAAAGATGAGAGAGATGCGAGAGAGATGAAAGAGAGAGGAAGAGAGGAGAGAGAGAGAGAGAGAAGAGAGAGAGAGAGAGAGAGAGAGAGAAGAGAGAGAGAGAGAGAGAGAGAGAGAGAGAGAGAGAGAGAGAGAGAGAGAGAGAGAGAGAGAGAGAGAGAGAGAGAGCCTGGACCGCACACCCCGTGGCCTCTCCCAATGGCCTGGCGATGGGTTCATTTTAACCCATTTTTTTGTGGATTCCGCGGGTTCATCTGTGGATTTCCCGGTGTCATCCCATAGCGGATTTATCCTCGAATCTCCACCGTCGTGTAATCCTCGTGACCTAATCCCTCTGTTGGTGGTGTTGGGAGTCGCAGGGGGAGGTGGCCGCGTCTTGTCCCCTTTCCTGCCCCTCCCTTCTGTCTATCTATTCATCTATCTATCTATTAGTCTGGTATATTCATCCGTCTATCTAGCTGTCTACCTATCTACCTACCTACCTCCTTCCCCATCGCTCACACACACCCCCATTACCCCCTTCCCACCACCTACCCCCTCGCGACAACATGCCCGCACACACACACGAACCCAAGCACGCACGCACGCAAGAGGGCGGCGAGCGAACGAGCGAACGAGCGGGCGGGCGGGCGGGCGGGCGGGCAGAGGGCAGAGCGGGCGGGCGGGCAGAGGGCAGAGCGGGCAGAGGGCAGAGGGCAGAGCGGGCGGGCGGGGGGCAGAGGGCAGAGCGGGCAGAGGGCAGAGCGGGCGGGCGGGCGGAGGGCAGACCCCCCTCGGAGTCGGGCTGGAGGCGAGTGGTCGTGGGCTGGAGGTGAGCATCGGGGCGGCCGGTCGGGACGTCGGGACAAAGCGTTTGATCATGTGGATGTAAACGGTTGAGAATCGCCATAGTGTCTTGCCGGTGTGCTTGGCCGGTAGATGGGGGGAGTGGGGGGAGTGGGGGGAGGGAGGGGAGGGGGAGAGGATGGGAATGAGGGAGAGTGAAGGGGGGAGGGAATGAGGGAGAGTGAAGGGGGGAGGGAATGAAGGAGAGTGAAGGGGGGAGGGAATGAAGGAGAGTGAAGAAAGAGGAGGGGAATGAGGGAGGGAGAGAGAAGGATGGAAGGTAGGACAGAAGGAGGGTAGGAGAATCGAGAAAAGGGAGAGGAGGGAGAGGAGGGAGGGAGGAAAGGAGAGGGAGGGAGGGAGTGAAGAAAAGAAAGGGGGAATGGGGAGGGGAGTCTCTTTTCTCCCCCTTTTCCAGCCTACCTACAGGCTGCTCGCGAGGAAAAATAGATTCATGGTCATAAGTCCCGAGTCTTTAGGCTACGTTGCTCTGACTGGTGTGTAATATATTTTGATCCCGAGCGGCGAAGAATGGATGAATAAAAAAAAAAGAATAAAAAAAGGAATGGAAAAAAAACGAAAAATGTGCATAAAGACCAGGGCACGACCGCAAAGAGGGAGAGAATAGGGGGGGGGGGGGAGGACCTTCCTGACGGAGGGATGCGCGACGGAATATTCACACGCGATATTTCTCTCGTTCTTATCACCTTCCGCCACTCCCCAGAAGAAAAAAAAAGGAAAAAAAGAGCAACATAATAATAATAATAATAATAATAATAATAATAATGATAACAATAATAATAACATTAATAATAATAAAAAAACAACAACAGTAATAGTAATAACAATAATAATAATAAGACGAAGAAGAAGAATAAACAAATAAACCAATAATAAACAAGTAAACAACAAAATGACCGGAGTACTTCAACGTCACTCGGCCAACGGCGCCGATGTTAGGCGAATAGACGGAAGAGAAACAGAGAAAGAGAGAAGAGAGAGAGAGAGAGAGAGAGAAAAAAAGACAGACTGAGAGATACAAATAGGATACAAAGACGCGCGAGGACAGAAGCAAAATAATAATAATAATAATAATAATAATAATAATAATAATAATAATAAAATAATAAAAATACGTCAGGAAGCGAAGGAAGGAAGAGGAGGAGAGAGTAAAAGAGAGTAAAAGAAAAGGAGCTCGAGGGGCGGCGTTCAGACTCAAGGGTTCCCTCGGCAGCAGGAGCAGGAGCAGAAGCAGCGAGGGGAGCATAATAAGACCTATACATCACGGCGCAGGTTGACGGCTGGACCATATGGCCGCCGCCGCCGCCGCCGCCGCCGCACGCTGTACCAACGCCGCGGCGGAGCCCTTCCCTTCTCTTCTCTTCTCTTCTCTTCTCTTCTCTTCTCTTCTCTTCTCTTCTCTTCTCTTCTCTTCTCTTCTCTTCTCTTCTCTTCTCTTCTCTTCTCTTCTCTTCTCTTCTCTTCTCTTCTCTCTTCTCTTCTCTCTTTCATTTATCTCCATATCTCACGTCCTCAACCCGATTCCTTCCGTCTCCCTCTCTCTTTATCCCTTCCCATTCCTTGCCCTCTTGTTTTATCTACTCCCCCGCGGCCGCAAGTAGATCAAGCATCAAGCAACCCCACCCCTCCATCTCCCTTTGCCCCTATCTGTTCGTCCCCCTCCTCCCCCTCCTCCTTCATCCCCTCCTCCTTCTTCCCCCATCACCTTCGCTCTCCCTCCCACCTGCGCATTTCGCTCGGCCTCAGACCCCGCGCTCCGACGGCCGACGCGAAGCAAAACTTAGCCTCTAATGAAACCTGTATTGTGAACCAGCGAGGCCGACAAGCCATGAAAGCCGGGCACCAAGAGCGAACCGCGTGTGTGAACCTGGCGTCAAGTGAAGCGGGGGGCGTCCGGACTGCTGGTGCGTGTGATGGCCAGTGACGCAGTGATATGGAGCAGCGAGGGGGGAGAGGGGGAGAGGGGGGAGAGGGGGAGAAAGGGGGAGAGGGGAAGAAGGGGGGAGAGGGGGAGAAGGGGAGAGAGAGGGGGAGGGGGGAGAGGGGGGAGCATGGAGGTCCTGTTGATGGAGGGGGTGGGTATTGGGGGGCTTGAGGGATGGGGAGGAGGAGAGGGGGGAGGGGGTGGTTGCAGCCGCTGTGGTGGCTTACTGGTCGTCTGGTCGTTCTGCCCTTATGTTGTTGGCTGTACTTTGCCTGTGGTATTTCGACGTGTGGTTAGAAAATCTGCTATTGCACGTGGTGGCAATGTTGAAACTCTCGCAAGAATAACCAGGCCAAGACGACCCCTCGCGCCACGACCACGACCCCAGGGCATCTTCGCAAGCACGACCGCGACCCCCAACGGCGGCCCGACCGAAACCCCGCCGCCGCCTCCGCCCGAATTTGCGTTGAGATAATCAAACGAGAGGCGAGCGTGATCCGTCTCGCAGTTTTTACAGTGGAACACTATTCCAGAAATGGAAAACCAGCTCCGAGCGGGCCCTCACTCCAATCCCTCTGTACGCGCTACAAACCACTTTTCCGGGCTCCTGCGATCCACTCAAGCCCTCGCCCCTCGTCCCTCCTCCACCCCTGCCCCCCTGCCCTCCTGCCCCTTCCACACGGGGACCACCAGCGCTCCCTCTTCCCCTTCCTACGTCGGGGCGGACGCAGACTCCCCTGGCACACGGGGGACAAAAGAAGCTAGGTCTCCCCCTCTTGACATGCCCCAAGCACGCTTCTCCTCGCCGCCCCCCCCCCCCCACCCGCTCTTTACCCCTGCGTCCTTTCCCCTTCCCTTCTTCTCACCCTTTCCTCCTCTCCTCC
>NC_051428.1:3140529-3155529 GCF_015228065.2 Penaeus monodon | reverse complement strand
CTTTTTTTCTCCATCCCCTTTATCATCATCTTCCCTTCTCTATCCTCCCCTCTCCCCTACCCCTTCCTCCCTCCCTCGTACCCCCTCCTCTCCCCCTTCACTTCCTCCCTTCATTCTTCTCCCTTCATTCTCCTCCCTTCATTCTCCTCCCTTCATTCTTCTCCCTTCCCCTTCCCTCCCTTCACTTCCTCCCTTCATTCTTCTCCCTTCCCCTTCCCTCCCTTCATTCTTCTCCCTTCATTCTTCTCCCTTCCCTTCCCTCCCTTCCCTTCCTCCCTTCATTCTTCTCCCTTCCCCTTCCCTCCCCTTTACCCATTATCTCTTCCTCTCCTTCCTCCTCACACGCCGATGGTGATGACTTGGCCTTTTTTGGAAAAAGCGGAGAAAAAGTTTTTTTTTTTTTTTTCAAAAATAACCGACGCTTATCGACCCTTTCCTATCTTTGCCTTTTCCTTCTTTGCTCTTTTTTTTTTGTCTTCTCTCTATTTTTCTTTTTTTTTTCTTTTTTTTTTTTTTTTATTCTCTTTTCTTCTCCTTCTCTTTCATTCGTTTGCTTCTTGAAATTTTTCACTTTCACCTCGTTTATTCTAAAATTCCTTTTCTTCTCCGTCTCTCCATATTCACTTTCTTCCTTCTACCTTGCTTACTTATTTTTATCCTTCTCTCTTTTCCTTCATTTATCTATTTTTTCCTCCATCTATTCATCGTCAGACGCGCCAAGAAACACACGCGATGGATGCCAAGATTGTTGTTATTCCGCTTAATCTATTAAATATATTTTTGTGTATATTTCTATTTCATTCTTTTCTCCTCTTCCTGCTCCTTCCTTTTATTTTTGTTATTATCCTTCTCTCTTCTTTCTTCATTTGTCGTCGTTTTCCTGCTCTTCATTTTTTTTCTTTCTTTCCTTATCACTTCTAGCTATTTTAAATATCCTTTTCTTCTTCTCCTTTCTCCTTCTCCTTTCTCCTTCTCCTTTCTCCTTCTCCTCCTCCTCCTCCTTCTCCTTCTCCTTTCTCCTTTCTCCTTCTCCTCTTTCTCCTTCTCCTCTTTCTTCTTTCTCCTCTTTCTCCTTCTTCCTCTTTCTCCTTCTCCTTCTCCTTCTCCTTCTTTTTCTCCTCCTTCTCCTTCTTCTCCTCCTTCTTCTCCTCCTCCTTCCTTCTCCTTCCTCCTCCTCCTCCTCCTCCTCCTTATCCCCATACCCTTTTCTCCTCCTCCCCCACCCCTTTTCCCCCCTCCCCTTCCCTCCTCCCCTTCCCCCTCCCCCCCGCCGTGTTGGCAGCGCAATGCCCTATCCAATTAGAGTACATCATTTGCCCCGCGGAGTGAAGTGACGCCGGAGCCGCGAAGCCTAGGAAAATACGGTGACAATTCACCCCCTCCCCCCTCCTCTCCCCTCTTCTGCGACTCGAGGGGGTGGGGAGGGGGGGGGAGCTTGGCTGGTGATGACTTATCCCATTCCTTGATGGTGATGACTTACGCTCTGCCCTGGAGGGGGTGATGACACCTTTAGCTCTCTCTCTCTCTCTCTTTTTGAATTCCCCCTCCCTCCCTCTCCTTCCCCCTCCTCTTTTACATCATCCCCCCTACCCTTTCCCTCGTGCCTCCCCCAGTCCCCCTCTATTTGTGAGAGTGAGGGAGGACTCATGGTGTTGTGTGAGGGTGAAATGATCGTTTTTTTTCTGCTGGAGGCGCGTGTATACCAGAGGAGTTAATTTTGGGTTCAATTTCAAACAGAATGTAGACATAACACGGACGTAAGTCATACATACATACACATATAGGACACACACACACACATACACACACACACACATACATACATACATACATACAGACAGACAGACACGCACGCACACACACACACAAAGGAAGACACGTACACAGCGTTCACACCCCGACATATGGTTCGCATACATACCCGCGCTAACCGAGTGTGTCGGACGGAACTATATCGGGGAAGCGACGAAGATGGGGAGGGAAGGGAAGAGGGGAGAGGGGAGGGAAGGGAAGAGGGGAGAGGGGGAGAAGAGGGGGAGAGGGGAGGGAGAGGGAAAGAGGAGGAGAAAGAGGGAAGGGGTTAACACATGTGACACGAAGGTGTGACTATGAGTTCTGGTGTTGTTACGAAAATACCCCTCCTCTCCCTCCCTCCTTTCCTCTTTCTCTCCTTCCCCTTCCTCCCTCCTTCCACTTTCCCCCCCATCTCCCTTCCCCTTTCTTCACCCCTTTGCCCCTTCGCCCTTACCCCTCCCCCCACCACCCTCCAACTATCCAAATTCATTACAACTGTTTTATTCATCTATCGCTAAGTCTGTAAATTTATTCAATAGTCTATACCATCATTTACCATTTATTTTCCCTCTCTTTTTCCCTCTCTCTCCCTTCCTCCCCCCCCTCTCTCGCTCTCTTCTCTCTCTCTCTTCTCTCTCCCTCTCTCTCTCTCTTCTCTCTCCCTCTCTCTCCCTCCCTCCCTCCTTCCCTCCTTCCCTCCTTCCCTCCCTCCCTCCCTCCCTCTCCCTCTCTCTCTCTCAGATGTCAAGAGGGAGGCAAGGGAGGCGATGCAGGATTAATACTTGACACAAAATTATTTCTGCAAGTCAAGTGCCCAATCTCTCTAAATATATACACATACATACATTAACAGCGCAGATACGTGGATATATATGAATAGGATATGTGTGATAAATATGAGTTATTGACCCGTTTCATGTACGTATTTCGTGTAAGTTAAGATTAAGAATAATTTTATATACGTACGTGTGGGTTTTTGTAAAAAAAAAAATTCTATAGACGGAATTTCTCTACCTTTCCCCTCTCCCTTTCCCTCGCCCCCTACTGCGCCCACCTTGTCGTCCAGCGGAGCCCACCGACGCCGAAACCCACGCCCACCTATCTCCTTCAAAACCCACGCCGCCTTTGCCCACCGCCGCTCGAACCCACCTTTCTATCTCCTTCAAAATCCCTCCGCCGCGCCACCTATCCACAGCTGCCGAACCCACCCCGACCAAAAACCCCACCTCGCTATCACAAACCCACCGCCGCCCACCCTTCCTCTCTCTCTCTCTCTCCCTCTCTCTCCCCCTTCCCCCTCCCTCCTTCCCTCCCTGCCCGCCCACCTCACCCACCTCACCCACCGCGCCCACGCCCAATTAACGCCCTCCTGGGACCACGCGGGCGCCAGGCGTGAAATACTACTCCCAGTTTCCATTAATGTCGGACCCGGCAAAGACATAAATATCTGCAGAGAAGCCGAACGGGAGAATTTGAATACTAACCTCCGAATTCCGCGCGAGAGAAAATAAACCTTTCTTTTATGATTAGAATTCGAACATCTCTTTAGGGGGACCTGACGTTTATATCTAGATTAAGTGGATGTTCTCATTGGCGAGGATGCCGGAAATGGTGTTCTTACTAACGAGTGATAACCGCATTCCGAAGCCAATCTCCACGCACACGGACAAGGCGGACGTATTCGCCAAGCGGAGCCCGCGAACACAAACGAAATATTCACACACAAAAAAAAGGAAAAACAAATGAAATATTCACCAAAACGCCCTCGCAAAGCACACATACGAAAAAAAGGAAAACAAAACAAAAAACGGAAAAAAATGGAGGCATTGCAGACGGCCTGACAACGGACAGGACGATAAGTAACTAGAATTTGAGACAAAAATATTTGACCCAGCTGTACGCCGCCACAAACCAAAACATGGCCTCTGTCTTTCTTTTTTTTTCCCGCGATCTCTCCCTCCTCTATTTTGGTCCTAACCGAGTTGTCTCCTATTTCGTACACTTATCTTTGACACTATCACTTTCGCAATTACTAAAATACATATCAAAACAAACGAAAAAAATAAAAACGTTTGTAATATAAATTTCTCTTTTGCTGTAAATCCAGAGACATCATAGGTGTGGAATAGCGTGCGCACGCACGCGCGCGCACACACACACACACACACACACACACACACACACACACACACACACACACACACACACACACACCACACACACACCGCACACACGCACCCCACACCGCACACACACACACACACACACACATATATATGTGCGACCTAACAACAACACTTTTCACATTGTATTTATCTGATAATTAATTTGTCGGATCAAAGGCCATTTACATGAAAAATATACCTTTATCGAGGGGAAAAATATGAACGTCAGGCCAACATACACGCGCATACGCATACAAAGTTCGGGGCAATCCCACATTATTACACACATCACATACATACAGCTCATACGAACAGCACTGCATATATCTATATACATGAAGTATGAGTATGAGTGTATATTGCAAAGACATAGAGACAAAGACATAGCCAGATAGACAATGAGAGAGAGAGAGAGAGAGAGAGAGAGAGAGAGAGAGAGAGAGAGAGAGAGAGAAAGAGAGAGAGAGAGAGAAGAGAGAGAGAGAGAGAGAGAGAGAGAGAGAGAGAGAGAGAGAGAGAGAGAGAGAGAGAGAGAGAGAGAGAGAGAGAGAGAGAGAGAGAGAGACTGAAAGTGAGAGAGAGATGGATACGTGGATACAGATCCACAGACAACCTTGGATAATGAGTGTAGCATCCCTGGCTCCCCCTCCCAAGCCGCTCCCACACATTAAGGGAACCCTAAAGACAAGAAAAACAAGCGAAAAGCGAAAACAAAACACAACAAAAAGAAGGAATGTGTCTCATCTCTCCCTCTTCCCTCTCTCCTTCTTCCCTCTCCTCTCTCCCTCCTCCCCTTCTACCTCCTCCCCTCCCCCCGTACCTCTTCTTCCCCCTCGGGCGCGACTCTACATAAGTTTTCAGGGGGGGGAGGAGCCAAGGGGGGTTAGGGATGATGGGGAAGGGTTGGGGGGGAGGAGGGGGAAGGAGAAAGAGGGGGGAGGGGGAAGGAGAAAGAGGGGGGGAGGGGGATGTGGTACACTGGTGGCATAGTTGGCGGCGTGTGGATGGGGCGCAGGTATGTGGCGTATGTGGTATGTTGGGCGAGTAAGCTGCCCATCTTCCCTTCTAACCCCATTTCCCCCTTAACTAACATGACATTCCCCCCCCCTTCCCCTTCCCCTCGTCCATTCCCCTTCTTTTCCCCTCACAGCCTTCCCAGGGTTATCCTTCTCTCTACCCTCTTCATCTTACAAGGAAACGCGCACGCACGCACACACACACACACACACACGCACACAACACAACACAACACAATACACACGCACACGCACACGCACACACACACACACACGCCAATCTATAAAATTAATATATCATTTCCCCCCACTTCACTTGGAAATAGTACACTAAACCACAAATAATAATGACTGTTAATGGAAACGGTAATAATTCATACATACTATAACGAACAACACCATAACACTAACTTAAGATTACCTGCATAAGATTTAGTAACACCAAAAGTAATAATACTGACATACTATTTGTAACACTATTAGTAATAGTAATGGAGGCTACTGGTGCTACAAATACTAATACTAATACTAAAATGCTACCTCTACTATTATTGATAACAATGCCAACAACTATAATAATTTATAATGAAAATCACAACAATATTAGTAACAATGGTAGTAATAATAATGATAATAGTAATAAAGAAAGTTATAGAGGTTGTAATAGTAATTGTAGTAGTAATAGTAATTGTACTAGTAATAGTAATAATAATAATAGTAGTAATAGTAATAGTAATATAGTAATAGTAATAGTAATAATTATAATAATTATAATAATAATAATAGTAGGAGTAGTAGTAATAACGATGATAATAACAATAACAGAAACTTAAGGAAAGAGAAAGAAAGTGAAGGAGAACGAAAGAGAAATAGCGAGATAAAAAAAAAGAAGGAAAGAACACGAAAAAGAAAAGGATGGAAAAAGCGAGAGAAAGATAAAATATGCGACAGGATGAGAAAAAAAATGGGAGGGAGGAAGATAAGGAGGAGCAATAGACAAGAAAGGAAGGGGGAGGGAGGAAAGAGAATGCACGATAGGCAGAAACAGAAAAATGGAGGAAGACGGAACGAACGATAGACAGAGAGAGAGAAAGATGGTGCAAGACAGAACGAACGATAGACAGAGAGAGAAAAATGGAGGAAAACACACTGAAAGAGAGACAGAAGACAAAGAGACGGAAACAACACAGAATAAGCGATAGCCAGAAACGGAGAGAAAGAGAAAAATGGGAGGAAAAACAAGAGAGAGAGAATGATCAACAGACAGACAGACAGCGAAAGAGGAGAACAAGAGAAGGAAGAGAGAGAGAGAGAGGGGAGCGAAAAGCCTATTCTTTGTGCGGCAGACGAGTCCTAACCCGAGGCCACGGCTGTTCTCCAACACTTTCGGATTCATTAAACAGAGCGCTCGGGACAAGGCTTGGCGAAATATCCACTTTTGTTTCCTCCAGACAAAAGCGGGCTCGGAGGTGGATGGACGCGCGACGAGGGAGAGGGGGGAGGGGAGGGGGAGGGAGAGGAGGGAGGGGAGGGAGGGAGGAAGAGGAGGAGGAAAATGATACAACAGGAGAGAAAAAAGGATATGGGTTTCTCCTCCTCCTCCTCCTCCTGAACCTCCTCCTCCTCCTCTTGAACCTCCTCCTCCTCTTGAACCTCCTCCTGCTCCTCAACCTCCTCCTCCTCAACCTCAACCTCCTCCTCAACCTCAACCTCCTCCTCAACCTCAACCTCCTCCTCGACCTCAACCTTCAGTTCCGTGGGACGCCTTCATCGCGCTCGGAGGGGCGAGGCAGGCGACGGCGCCCGGGACCCCGAGGTGAGGGAGAGGGAAGATGGGGAAGATGGGGAAGATGGTGGAGAATGGGAAGAAGGAGAGGAAGAAGAGGGAGGAGAAAAAGCGGGGTAGAAAAAAGTAGACGAGAAGGCCACGAGACGAGAGAAGATTGATATTAGTATAAAAAAAAAAAAAAAAATTATATATATATATATATATATATATATATATATATATATATATATACACATTCTGAGAGAGAGAGAGAGAGAGAGAGAGAGAGGAGAGAGAGAGAGAGAGGACGGCCAAATTAACCCGTCGTCTTCCTTCCCTCATACCTCCTTAAATGAAGAAGCTGAACCCCCTCCCCCTCCCCCCTTCCCACCAACACCCCACCCCCGGCCACCCTATGCCCCCTATCTTCCCCCTACTCCCCCTCCCTTCCCCCTCCTCACCCCCCCTCCTTAAAACCTAACCTGCATTCCTTCACTCACAAGCAAGTCCCCCCCACCCCACCCCCCACCCCACCCCACCCCCCTTTCACAGTCCCGCAAACTTACTTTACAGCTTCACTAAGTCCTCAACCCCCCCACCCCACCCCCACCTAACCCCAACCCCCCTACCCCACCCTACCCCCTCCCTGGTTCCCTATTTTACCGAGTGCTTCAATTTGTGACGCTACTTTTATGCCCGCGCTGACAATGCTGTTAATTACATTATCTGGCCTAATATATGTATATGCTAATAGTGCGAGAAGGGGAGGAGTAATGGGTGGAGATGGTGGGTGGATGGGTGGGGGGGTGATAGGAGGAAGATGAGGAGGAAGAGGAGGAGGAAGAGGAGGAGGGAAGAAGAAGACGAAGAGGAGGAGGAAGAAGCGGAAGAGGAGGAAGAGGGGTGGTGGTGGTGGTGGTGGAGGAGAAGGAGAAGGAGGAGGAGGAGGAGGAGAAAGAGAAAGAAGAGGAAGAAGAAATGAAGCAATAAGAAGAAAGAGGGAAGGCGGTTAAGACAAAAGAGGGGAACAGAGAGAAAGGAGAAGGACAATAAAACCGGAGCAAAAGTATAAGGAAACAAGGTATAAGGCGTATTGAATCGTCTTACTGTTTTCTCCTGTTTTTTTTTTTAAAGATCCATAGCAACTGTATCAGTCAATTCACCCCCCACCCTTCCAAATTTTCCTTCAGGACAAAATACTATCAGAATCATCAATTGCAATGATCATCTCACTATATCACATGCCACGCATTACATACTAACTAAAAAAAAAGAGAAAAAAGAGAGAGAGAGAAAAAAAAGGTATCTCATATACTTCAAAATACCAATTTTTCAAGGGAGAATAATATTAAAATGATGATTTCATATTAAACCTGAGGATAATGGTGGTTATTCTTTAGTCTCACGAGAGGAAAATGAGACGATTAAAAAAAAAATCTCAAAACTCACCATCAATTTCATGCTTTAACCTCGCAATCCTGCAACATTGCAATGCACGGTCTCCATGCGCTACACGAATGCACTACTAAAACTAGTCTTTGAAAAACAAAGAGAGAAAAGTATCATTACTCGATCCTGGTATTTGGTTACCAACGGAAGAAAAAACGAAACGAAAGAAAGAAAACGAAAGAAAAATAGATTTAAAAAAATGACGAAAAAAAATTACGAACTCAGACACAAAAAACGAAAAAAAAATTGGAAATCGAAATTTTAAAAAAATCAACACAAACCATGAGAGAAAAAAGAAGAAGAAAAGAACAAGAACAAAATAAGAAAGAAATAAGAACGAAAGAGAAACGAGGAAGAAATCGGCAAACAACGTTAAATAAAAAAAAATAATAGTTAACAGGCTAACAGGCCAATATGCACGGAGGTTGGACGACGGGTAAAAAAGGGGAAAGGAAGATGGGGAGACGAAAAGGGAGATGAAGGAGAAATGGGGAGTGGAAGGGGGGGATGGAAGGGAGATGGAGGAGGAGGGAGGAAGATGGGGAAGGAGGGAGGAAGACGGGGGAGGGAGAGATATGGAAGAGGAGGCAGGGAGATGGAGGAGGAGGAAAGATGGATGAAGTAAGGGAGATGGAAGAGGAAGGGAGATAGGGAGAGGAATGAGATATGGAAGCGGGGGGGGGGGGGAGAATGATGAGGGGGGGAAAACAGCCGAGAAAGGAGGAAAATCATAGAAAAAAAACTAACCTTACCGTCGCCATGGCACGCTCTAAGGGGACTCCTCTGCCACAGCGCGGCCTCGATGGCGAAGGAGGGCAAAGGGGGCAAAGGGGGCAAAGGGGGTAAAGGGGACAAAGGGGGCAAAGGGGGACAAAGGGGGCAAAGGGGGCAAAGGGGGCAAAGGGGGCACAATCCATCCAGAAACGAGCAGCGGGGACATGAAGCTCGGGGAGGTAAAAAAAAAAAAAAAAAAAAATCAATATCAAAATTGATGGGGACAGAGGCCATCGGGGCCTCGGTGGAGGGGGGGGGGCACGGGGAAAAGGGGAAGAGGAATAGAGAGAGAGAGAAAAAGGGAGGGGGAGGGGAGGGGGGTCACCACGCTGCCTACACGGGGGGGGGGGGGCCACTTCGATATAAATAATCAGAACTTGCTTGCCAGCGTGGAGCTCAAACTCAGGGGGCAAACCGACCCTTGACCCCCTGAACTTTGACCTTTGACCCGCGAACCCCTGACATGTCCTGCCCCTCCCACAACAACGCTGGTGCCCGTGTGACCTCGTGTGACCTTGCTTACAGAACAGGACGAAAAGGAAAAAAAAAAAGGTGTGTGTAGCAATTGAAACTGCAAACACTCCCCCCCCCCCTACGTAATGCCTGCAAGCGATCGCAAGCAGGTCAGTAAACATCAAGGGTTGTGGGAAAAGGCGAGGAGGGAAGGACGGGAATAGAGGAAGAAGAGGAAAGGGGGGAAAAGGGATGATTAGGAGAAGGAAAATTGGAAAAAAGGAGAGGGATAGAGGAATAGGAAGAGGAGGAGAGGGGGGGGGATAATTAGGGAAAGGACGAGGAGGGAAGGAGAGGGATAGAGGAAGAAGAAAGAAAATGGGATAATTAGGAGAAGGAAAATTTAAAAGGGGAGGGACAGAGGTAGAAGAAGAAGAGGGGGGGGGGGAGACAATTAAGAAAAGAAAAGAAAAAATCGGTTACGAGAAACTTTTTTTAAAAGAATAAACCAATACCTACGATGTTAAATCATCACTACATCGACAACAACGAACAAGAACCAAAAAAACAACAAACAAAACAAAAAAAAACGAACCAAAAAAAAAAAAACGAAACAAAAACAAAAACACCAACATCATCCATCAATCAATCCTTTATCATCATCATCATCATCACCAACGGAACAACATTTCAAAACAAACAAACACCAAACAAGAACAGCGCCAAGGGCAGTCACACAACAGAGAGGGGCAGGCAGAGAGAGAACTGGAGGACCCCTACCTTCGAACTCGTGAAAAAGGCGAGAGTGAAGTCCAGCTGGGCTCTTCTTACCTGTGGGGGGGAGGGGGAGAAAAGAGGGGGGATGGTTAGTTAGGTCTTAGCAGATGAGGGTTGTGTGTGTATATATAGCAATAGTAAGATGGTAATAATGATGCTAATAATAATAATATCAATAACAATAATAGTAGTAGTAGTAGTAGTAGTTGTAGTAGTAGTAGTAATACTAATAATATTAACAGTAATAATAATAACAGTAATAATAAGAACTGTAATAATAATAATAATAATAATAATAATAATAATAATAATAATAATAATAATAATAATAATAATAATAATAATAATAATAATAATAATAATAACAATGACATTGACAATAACAATAACAGTAACAGTAATACATTATAATGATAACAACAACAACACACATTTCCCAAGGTGGACTTAAGGTTAGGTTTGTGTTCTAACAAAGAAGGTAAAAAAAAAAGACAATAATAATAACAATATCAACATCTTTACCAAAGTGGGCCTAATAAAGACGAGTTTCTTGTATAATAATTACGTAACAATATGGGGAAATGAATGAATTGAGAATAAGAGACTAACTTCTGATAAGAGTCATATAAACACCTACTTTAATTTCTCTGTTCCCCTTTGTGTTCATTTCCATACTATGCCGTGAATAAGTAAATGAAATAAAATGTAAAAATCAGCCTCAAACTCGGCCCTCTCACACGGTAACAATCTTCCCCAAAGTCGCCTGCCCTTAACCCAAGCTCCGCAACATGCCTCCCATAAACCCGGTCTCGCCCCTTCATAAACAAAGTGGCATCGGCTCGACCAGCGGATAACCAGGCAGGTGTGGGTGCCAGGTGTGCCACGTCGCCCATACGCTACATTTCTGTCCAGTGGCACTCCTTCGAAGGGCCCTTCCCTTCGCCTCGTTTCTCCTCTCTCCTATCCTCTCCTCTCCTCTCTCCTCTCCCTCCCGCCCTGCACGCACGCGGCCCCCGTCAGTCTCGGCAAAGGAAAAAGGATCTTTCCACCAGGGTTGAGGACCGGCCGGAGAAATTATCCTCGGCAAGACGGCTTTCCTCCCGCGCGTGGGAAGGCGATCAATCCCGCCCCATTAGCCCGGGTCGAGCGGCCGGATCGAGCGCGAACGGCTGCCGTTGCTTCCGCGCCGAAAGACGTTCCCGCGGCGTCTCGAGGGAACCGCCGCTGAGGAAGGAGCTTGGCGTGGCGACCCTTTCTTCCCCCCCCCCCTCCGACCCGCGCCCTTCGGGACTCGAGCAAGGGGAGCCAAGTCGCGAGGAGATCGAAGCGGGTCTTTGTAATCATGGGTCGGGGCACGGGGCGCGGGGCATGCGGCACCCTGGCGGAGGAGAGCGCGGCGCCCTCCTGCCCGGCCGCACCAGGATCCTCTGGCCCGCCGTCCGAGCGTACCTGCTGCCTCTGCCCGCCGGGGGAGGTGCCAGCCAATCAGATTTATGGATGCCAGCTGACAGCCAATCGGGCTTATGGATGAGTCGGCTGGACCAATGGGAGAGACTGTCAGGTGCAGGGGGTGGGGCCGGGGCATTATGGGGGCGTGGCTTGTTGCAAGGCTGGGTCAGGCGGGCACTGCAAGCTGCAACACACCGCTGGCGCCACCACACTGCCAACTCTCGCACCACGACCCTCCACGACCCTCCGTCACCTCCAACACCTCCTCCAACACTCGCCGCCGCCACCACCAGGCCGTCGCCACCACGTTGCACCATGCAATACGGCACTCGGGAGGCCCTCGGCATGCCTCGCCCGGGCCACGCCGCCGTCGCGCCCCTTTAGTTGGGGGCATCGAGGCGCTGACGAACCTGCCCTCCCGCCGCCCCTCCTACCCCGTCTCCTGCCCCTTCTCCTGCCCCTGTCCCCTGCCCTCTGCCTTCCCCTGGCCCACACCATGCAACACTGAGCGACACGACCACACGCCAGCCCCTCCCCAGCCCGTCATGACCGCATGACGACGCAGACGACGCAGACGACTCCACGACCTCGCTGGCTGCCGCGTCGTGAGAGCCGCGCCGTGGCCGACCTTCCGTTGCCGATAACGAGGTCATTTTTTGCGTCTTTGTTCCGCCTCCTGGCAGTGTTTCATAACAAAGAAAACAACGACACAGTGTTATTGTAAATTTATGGTGCGTTGCTTCTGAGGATTCATGACGATGACGATGACGATGATGATGATGATGACGATGATGATGACAATGAATGGTGATGATGATCACCATCACATTACTCGCCCTTATGATGATAATAATAGTAATAGTAAAAGTAATGATGATGATGATGATAATAATAATAATAATAATAATAATAATAATAATAATAATAATAATAATGATAATAATAATAACAAACACAACAACAACAACAACAACAACAACAATAATAATAATAATAATAACAATAATAACTATAACTACACAACATCAATCAAAATAACAATAATAATATTAACAATGTTATCACTAAGAATTAATAATAATAATAATAATAATAATAATAATAATAATAATAATAATAATAAAACAATAGAAAAAAATAATATTGATAATAATTATATTGATATAATAATAATATTATTATTATTCATAATATTAACAATGTTAATAGCATAAATAATAGTAATCACCAATATCATCTTAATTGCAATATTAATAAAACAATCACTAACAATAATAATGGTAGCAATAACAGTAACAATAACAACAATAACAATAATAAGAACAATAGTAATAATAATAATAGTGATAACGATAATGATGATAATGAAAATTATAACAAAAAAAATAACAACAACAATAAAATAGAAATAAAAATAACAATAATAATAAAAATAAAAACAATAAAAAAATAATAAAAATAATAATAACAATAATAAAAATAAAATAATAATAATACAACAATAATAATTATTATTAAAATCATTATTATTTTTATTACTATTACATTATCATCTTTATGATAGTTATAATACTAATATCACTACCATTATTGATAATAAAAATAACAATAGCAAGAAAAACAATAACAATAGTAATAATAGGAATGAGAATAATAAGAATAAAAACGATAAGGATAAAAAATAATAAAAATAAGAATAAGAATAATGTCAATAATAGCATTAATTATAATAATACGATAATGAAATGGTAAAATAACAATGATAATAATAAAATAAATAATAAAATAATAATAAAATAATAATAATAACACTAATAATGGTATAGTAATAGTGATGATTATTAGCATTACTATCTCATCATCAATATTATCATAAATATTACTATTATAAAAGTTAAAATAATAATAATAATAATTGTTATAATTATCACTGTTGTCATCATCATCATCATCATCATTATATTTTTCATTATCATTATCATTATTACTATTATCTTCATCATTATCATTATTATGCCTATCATCATTGTTTATTATCCTTATCATTGTCGTCATCAATGCATCATTATCTTCATCTTAATATCATCACTATAAAAAATATTATCATTATCATTATCATCATCATATATTATCATTATCACTATCATAATCATTATTATCATTGTTATTATTACTATTACCATTATCATTATTATCAATATAATCATGATATTTATATGATGGCAATTGCAATGATAATGATAATAACAAAAATAATAACAAAATAATAACACTAATAACAATAACAAAAATAGTTTTAATAATAATAATTATTATTATTATTATTATTATCAATATTATTATTATTATTATTATTATTATTATTATTATTATTATTATTATCAATATTATTATTATTATTATCATTTTATTATCATCATTATCATCATTACTATAATAATATTAACAGCACAAAAAGAGAATATTATAAATAAATGATTATATTCTAACCATATCATAAAAACACACATACAATCATACAATACATACACACACACACACACACACACACACACACATTACATATTTATACATGCATACATACATGTAAACACAGGCACACACACACAGTCCCCCCACGCCCGCACGCCCGCCCCGCGCCCCCCTCCGCCGCCCACCCCCCGGCCGCGCATTCCCCATTCGCGTCACGTCCCGCTTCCTCCGCCGACACCGCCGCCGCCTCCAGGTCCTCGCTCGTTAGGATGCGTCGCCCGTTGCCAATTAATTACAAACGGTGCTGTTATCAGAGGGAGTTACCAATCTGGGCGCGCGGGCGAGGGGCGGGCGGACCGACGGCGGCTCCTGAAGGCCAGGCGGACCCGGTCTCCTCCGGCAGGGACACCTTCGATGGACGCCGCCCTCGCCCGCTCGTCCGCCGCCCTCACGCCCTCGCGGCCCAGTTGCTCCACCGCCCCTTGGGGAGGCTTCTCTGAGGGCTCCTAGGGAGGAGGGTGGGGAGGGTTATCGAAATAGTTGTTATCATCATCATCATCATCTCTTTTAGTTCTTCCTCCTCCTATTCTTCCCCCTATTCTTCTTCCTCTCCTTCTTCTGATCGAGGGGAAGGGGGAAGGGGGGCAGGGGATGTGACAGGGAGGGGGAGATGCATTGGGGACCTGCGGAAGTACGGTCCACAGCCAGTCTATAGACTTGACCAAACCCTCGAGGCTTAAGGACTCCCATTAAACCCACCTGAATCCACCCTTTACACTTCACCTGTGACATCCTTCGCCTCTGCCCTCCCCTCCTCCCACCTCCCTTCTGGCACCCCTCATTCGTCCCCCTCCCCCCCTCCCCTCCTTCGGACCCCGACGGC
>NC_051428.1:3130529-3135529 GCF_015228065.2 Penaeus monodon | reverse complement strand
GACGGGGCAAGCACGTCTTCCCACCTCGCACTCGGCGGTTGGAATTCGGGACAAGTTACCAATTAATTACAGCTTGGTCATTATCGCTGCACACAGGATAGGTGCCGGAGCGAAGGGGGGACCGACGCACAACTCTTCTCCTCCTCTATCTCCTTCTTTCGCTCTGTTCTCTCCTCTTCTCCTTCTCTGTCTCCTTCTTTCGCTCTGTTCTCTCCTTCTCTTCTCCTTCTCTGTCTCCTCCTTTCGCTCTTTTCTCCCCTTCTCTTCTCCTTGTCTGTCTCCTTCTTTCGCTCTTTTCTCTCCTTCCCTTCTTCTTCTTAGTCTCCTCTTTTCGCTTTTCTCTCTCCTTCTCTTCTCCTCTGTCTCCTTTCGCTCTTATCTTCCCTGTTGATTTCCTTTTCGTTGTTTGTTTTCTAGGTAGAGTATTTAGTTTTTCTTATTATCATCCTTCCCCTCCTTCTCCCTACCACCTTTCTTTTTCTCCATCTTCTTCCTCTTCCTCATCCTCTTCTTCTTTCTCCCCTTCTTTCTCTTCTTTTTCCTCATCCTCCTGCTTTCCTTCTCCCTCCCTTCCCTCCTTCCTTCCCGCCTTCCTTCCCTCCTTCCTTCCCTCCTTCCTTCCCTCCTTCCTTCCCTCCCACTTGATTCGATCGCCGTGATGGACAGCCAGATGGCGCTGACAAACGGCAACTTGCAAAGGACGCGAAGCTAACGACGTACGCTGAGGGAGGGAGGGAGAGAGGGAGAGAGGGAGGGAGAGGGAGGAAGAGGGAGAGAGGGAGGGAGGGAGGGAGAGGGAGAGAGGGAGGGAGGGAGGGAAAGGGAGGGAGGGAGGGAGGGAGGGAGGGAGGGAGAGGGAGAGAGGGAGGGAAGGTAAGGAGGGAAGGGGGGGGGGGTCCGTCGCCTGATTAGTAATGGCGATAATTAAAGACCTGGTTTATTCTTTTTAAGGGGGTTGGGGTGGGTGGGGGGGGTATCGATCTTAATTCTGAATTGATTTTTAAGTGCACTATTTTTTGTTTGTTTTTTTATTGCCCGGATTGTTTGTTTCTCCTTATATTCTCTTCTTTCCCCTATCTCTCCCCTTTCTCCCTCGTCTCTGTCTGTCTATCTGTCTCCCCCTCTCCTTCCCCCCCCCCCCCTCTCTCTCTCTCTCTGTCGATACCTTTCTCTCCAAAGATGAAAGATGCTTCGATCTCGCCAAATCGTCGTCATTATCATTAGCAATAAGTCATCATCATCACTATCATTAAGGCTATTAAGACAATTCGAAGAGTTTCTCTCTCTCTCTTTTCATCTCCCTCTTTCGCTTTATGCAGAAGGGAAGGAGGAGGAAAGGAAGAAAATAGGAAGACGTCTAAATAAACAAGGGAAATCGTAATAATAATAATAATAATAATAATAATAATAATAATAATAATAAAACGTAAGTGTCGTGGTATGGAAAAAGAGAAAGAAAAAGCGAAGGAGAGAAAGAGAGAGAAAAAGAGAAAGTGAGAGAGAGAGAGAGAGAGAGAGAGAGAGAGAGAGAGAGAGAGGAGAGAGAGAGAGAGAGAGAGAGAGAGAGAGAGAGAGAGAGAGAGATGGATAGACAGACAAAGAGAATGAGAGAGAAAGAGAGAGAGAGAGAGAAAGAGAAGTATGCCCTAATTTGCATCAGAAATTAAATTTCGTGTGAGACGCAGACAAATCGCGAACATTGTGTGCAACTGCGCTATGTTAACCCATCCGTTCGTCCTGGGAATACGCTCGGCTGGGGATAGGCACAGGGACCGTTTATCGCCTCCCCTCCCCCCTTCCATCTCCATCTCCATCTCCAACTGTATCTCCAACTGCATCTCTTTATCTTTCTCGTTCTCTCTCATAATTTCTCTATCTCCCATTCACGCGTTTTTTACTAACGTCCCTCTTGCTCCATTCTCTTCTCTTCTCTTCTCTTCTCTTATCTTCTTTCCTCTCTTCTCTTCCCTTCCCTTCTCTCTTCCCTTCCCTTCTCTCTTCCCTTCCCTTCTCCTTCCCCTCCCCCTTCCCTCTTCCCTTCCCTCTCTCTTGCCCCCCTTCTCGTTCCCTTCCCTTCCTCTTCCTTCCCTCTCTCTTCCCTTCCCTCTGCACCCCTAAACCTGAATAATAGCTACATTATCACCTACCCAGACACCCGTCCCTCCCTTTGCCCTCCCCCCAGCGCACGCAGGTGGCGGCGTGCCCCTCGCGTCAGTGCATTCACCCGCGGGTAGGGGGCCGAGCGGGCAGCCCTCTGGTGCCGCGTCGCCGCCCGCTGTAATGCCGGTAATGGGGCTGTAATGTGTCCACTACCAGCAGCCCTGATTTATGCCCGCCAGCGCCCCCCGGGCCTCGGTTTCTTTAATGCTTCGCGGGGGAGGGAGGGAAGGAGGACGGGAAGGAGAGGGAGGGAGGGAAGGAGGAAGGGAAGGGAAGGAAGAGATGGGAGAAAAGGGGAGAGGGAGGGAGTGAGTGAGGGGGGGAGGGAGGAAGGGAGAAAGGGAGGGAGGGAGGGAGGGAGGGAGAGAGAGAAAACGAAATGAAGAGAGAAAAAAAGCGAAAACGAAATGGAGAAAAATCAAACAGATCAAGAAAGTAACCAAGTAACCAAGCAAGCAAGCAAGCAAGCAAGCAAGGCCAAGAACGCCAAAGCCATCCATAGCATCGCGTGACCCCGGCAGAACCAACCGCCACATGTCTATCACACGGAACGCCCGAGCCACACCCAGGCGGTTCCGAAGCTTAGAGCGTAATAAAGCTTTCCCGAAGACGCGTCCCGAAGCTTGTGACTAAGCTCCTAACGGCCTCTCGAATAAAATGATGGTGATGGTGGTGGTGGTGGTGATGGTGATGATGGTGATGATGATGATGGTGGTGATGGTGGTGGTGATGATGGTGATGGTGGTGGTGATGGTGGTGGTGATGGTGGTGGTGATGATGGTGATGGTGATGGTGATGGTGGTGGTGTTGGTGATGGTGATGATGGTGATGATGATGATGGTGGTGATGGTGGTGATGATGATGGTGATGGTGGTGGTGATGGTGGTGGTGATGATGGTGATGGTGGTGGTGATGTTGGTGATGATGAAGTCTCCCCATAACCCCATTAACCCTCCCCCTCTCTACTAACTCTCCATATCCCTCCCCCTCCCCCCTCCCACCCCTTTCCCCTCCCCCATCAACTCCCTCTATCCCTCCCCCTCCCCCTCCAACTCCCCATTCCCCCCCATCCCACCCCCTCCCTTCCTCCCCTTCCCCCTCCCCCATTTCCCCTCCCCACCCCCTCTTGTTCCCCATTTTCTCGGCGCGGTGGGGGGATACAGCAGACCGGAGGTGATTGGCAGTTGTAAACGGCTTATTTACAAGCCTCCAACCATTATGTCATTACCGGAATTACCTGGCCGGGGATTTAACAAGGAACTCCGTGGATTTTATCTCCACTATGTTTTATGGTCGCCACTCTCCGTCTCCCCCTCTCCCACCCCCTCCTCCTCCTTCTCCCCTGTCTCCTCCTTCCCCACTTCTCACCTCTCTCTCTCTCACTCTCCCATCTCTCACCTGTCTCTCTCTCACTCTCCCATCTCTCACCTGTCTCTCTATCTCCTTTTCTTTTCTTCTCACTTCTCTCTCCCCTCTCACCTCTTTCCCTTCTCCCACTCGCCTCTCATTCCCTCCTCCTCCTCCCCTTCTCACCTTCTTCTCCTCCTTCCCCCCGCACCTCTTGCCTCCTCCCCCTCACCTGTCCCCTCCCTTCTTCCCTCCCTCTTACCTGTCCCCTCCCTCTCTCCCTCCCTCTCTCCCCCCTCTCCCATCTCTCACCTCTCTCTCCCCCTTCCACTTCCCTCTCCCTCTCCCCCTTCCCTCCCTTCACACGTACACCCTCACAACACAAGCACACACACTTATTGACGTTTTCACAGATACGCGAACACGTCTAAGGGACACTTTTAACAAGTTGTTTCTCTCAATTTTCTTCCGATCTATACAAGTGCGACACTTATCAATTATCTACTTCCTGTCTACTCGCTCTCCCTGTCTCCTTATTTTCATCCTTGGCAAATATTTTTTTAAAATCCTTTTATATGTTAATAATAGTAAAAAAAAAAAAAAAAAATCTAATGAAAAAGAAAAAAGAAAAAGTGAAATGTTACTCTTCAATACTCCACGCCTTTCCCAGCCCCCTCCCCACCCCCCTTGTCAGCCCACGAGAAGACTGACAGCGTTACTCCTGACAGGCTGACTCTGACAGCTCTCGAGGTTCACTCATCTAAGCCAAGCGGGAATCTTGGAAAAAATAATAATAAATATGTACTTTGGGGAAAAAAAAAAGGTTTGTGCGTGCGTGCGTGTGTGTGTGTGTGTGTGTGTGTGTGTGTGTGTGTGTGTGTGTTGTGTGGTGTGTGTGTGTGTGTGTTAAATATAGATTTAAAAATTATAATAATAATATATATATAAATATAATATAATAGTATATGTGTGTGTGTGTGTGTGTGTGTGTGTGTGTGTGTGTGTGTGTGTGTGTGTGTGTATGTGTATGTATGACTATGTGTATGTGTATGTGTATGTGTATGTGCCCGCAAAAGCACATACAAGTATGTACAAGCGTATCACAATAAGAATACCAATCACATTTAAACAGACACAGCCGCACACACATAGCCCTCCTCATGTTTGTCGGCCCACCCCCCACCCACCCCCTTGACCCCCCCACCACCCCCTCGACCCACCTCGACCCAACCCCCCACCACCCCCTCGACCCAACCCCCCACCACCCCCTCGACCCACCCCCTATTATCATAACCAATGAATTTTAATTACTTGCCCAGCGTCTCGGTACAATCAAGATGGAAATGTAATGTTACTTCAATCAACCGTATTAATGAAATATTTCCCGTCCAGATATGTACGAATCTCATCTCCATAAATTATTTAAAACTCCACCTTCGGCCCGCGAACCCTTGACTCCGCTGCCCCCAGTCGAGCCTCTTCTCTTCTCTTTC
>NC_051428.1:3063029-3125529 GCF_015228065.2 Penaeus monodon | reverse complement strand
TGTTTTTGGATTTGATTCCCATATTTTCCCCATACGGGCCATCCAGTCCGCTGGATTCCCTCTTTCCCCGTCTCTCTCTTTGCCCTTTATCTGTATTTTTTTCTCCTTTCTCTCTCTCTCTCTCTCTCTCTCTCTCTCTCTCTCTCTCTCTCTCTCTCTCTCTCTCTCTCTCTCTCTCTCTCTCTCTCTCTCTCTTTCTGTTTTTTTGTCTCTTCCCCTTTAATTCTTCCTTTCTCTATCTCCTTTTTTTTCTCTCTCTCCCTTCTCTAGTTTTCTCTCCCTCTTTTCCTACCTCTCCGTGAATCAGCTTTCCTTCGCACTCCATCCTCCTTCGTCTCTCCTCCTCTCCCTTCCTTTCCTTCTCTCCCCTCATCACCCTCCCTCTTTCCTTCCTTCCTTTCCCCTTTCCTTAACCAGCTTCCTCCACCCTACCTTCGCCCTCCATCCTTCTTCCTCTCTCTCTCACTCCCTTCAACACCCTCCCTCTTCCATCTCCCTTCATCACCCTCCCTCTTCCATCTCCCCTCTTTCCCCTCCTCCTTCACCCTTCACCCTCCCCTCACTCTCGAGTATGACAGACAAGCTGGCGCCTCCTTGGCCGATTGTTACATATCTGGGATCGAGGTGCTGGTGACAAGGATCCATGTTGGGCTCCATCTTATCTCCGAGGAATTCCAGGCGGGGCGACCAATCACGTGACGAGATCCCGGCCTGGAAGCCTGCTTTTGCCACACGAGGTTCATGGATTTTCTCGGGCTCGCCTCCTCCTCTTCTCCTCCTCCTCCTCGTTGTTTTAGTTTTTGGTTTTGGTTTTTTCTTCTCCCTTCTCTTCGTTCGTTTTAGGGGTTAGGGAAGAAGGGGGGGGGAGAGGAAGTGCCCATCTTTACGAAGGGTATTTTTCCCTACCAAGTGCCCTCGAAGGGGTATCGTCCCCCTCGCGACGAAGGGGCGCCGAAAGGGAGAGAAAACTCGAAACGTCTTGAGATTCCAGGCAAAATTCCAAGGCGGGGGAACGGACCAATCCGGTGACGCTGTGTGTTCCAGAGCATCCGGGGAGGCAAGACGTCTCGCAATTGTCTTGGGAGGAGGAGGAGGAGGACGCGCTCGCCCGAGAACCCTGTCTCCTGGATCACATTTTATCTCAGATTTCCGCTACACACTTTCTCCCATTTGAGCGTCGAGTGCGATCGCTAAAGACCCGCGTCTTTAATTACGGCTTCTGGGGGGGGGGAGAAAGGGGAGGAAGAAGGGAAGGGAGAGGAAGGAGGGAAGGGAGAGATGGGGGAGGAAGGAAGGAAGGGAAAGAGAGGGGATAGAGGAAGAGAGAAAGGAAAGAAGAAGCGAAGGAGGAGGAGGAAGAGAGGGGAGACAGAGGGTAAGAAGAGGTAACGAGAGGAGGAGGAGGGAAAGAGAGGAGAGAGAGATAAGACGTAGTAACGAGAGAGGAAGGGTGAGCGAGAGGAAAACGAAAGTAAGAAGAGGTAACGACAGAAGATGAGGGAAAGACACAAGAAAGTAGGTAAGAAAAAGCAAGAGAAGAGGAGAGCTCAAGAGTTCAGAAGAGATGAAAAAGAACGAAGAATTCAAGAGAAAAGAGAGATAAGGGAAAGGAGAGGGAGGATCTACGAAAGAGAGAGAACGTGAAAAGAAGAGACGAGGGTAAAGAGAGGAAAAGAGAGGGATTTCCTAAAACAGAGCGAAGCAGAGAAGAGGAGACGAAGGTACAGCGCGAGAGAAAAAGAGAGAGACCTTTTTTTCCCCTCCTTCTCTCCCTCTCTCCTTCATCCCTCCTTCGGGTCGTGGCACTCCATCCTTGTTTACACTCAAGTGACGAATTGCCCAACGTAATGGCGCATCAGACCCGCTGCTCCCGTGCCCAGTCTGATCTTGTTCTCCTGTCTACTGCCTCATTCCTCCTTTTCGCTATTCCCCGTGCGCAATCTGATCCTTCTTCTGTCTACTGCCTCCTTCCCTCTCTACTTTTCTCTATTCCCCGTCCGCAATTTTATCTTCTTCTCCTGTCTACTGTCTCCTTTTCTTTCTCTTATTCTCTTTCTTTTCTGTGGGATTCTTTCCTCCCTACCTTTCATTTTCGCAAGACGGTATATACTTATTAATTCCATTGTCATTATTCATAATTCTTGCGTTTGTTTTTCTCTCGATTCTCCCACGTTCACGTCTTCTAGTTTCTTTAGCCACCCATTTATTCGCCTATTTATCGATCTATTTATTAGCGCCGTTATTTTTTTCTGGCCGTTTACCATATCTTTATTACCTTTTTTTCGACCAAAATATTCCCCGTTCTTCAACCTGCCTGCGTCACCATCTTTCATCCTATCAGCATTATCGCAAATTTTCGTTACGAATTATCATTACCACCTAGTTACTACCATCACCGTCACCTGTCACCATTACTCCTTATCAGCCATTATCATTCTCTCCCATTATTATCATACTTACACCCTCTTCCCTACTTTCTCAGACCCATCTTTTACTCTCTCGGCTTTCTGCTCCGAAATAATCTTGTGTCCGTTTTTCCCTTTTTCGCTTATCACCTCCTCTTTGCCCTCCTCTTCTTCCTTTTATACTTTTTTTTTTAACCTCTTCCTCTTTCTCTCCCTCCTTCTCCTCTCTTTCTTTTCTACATCCATTACCACTTTCCACTTTTCCACACTCTCTCACTTCCCCTCTTCCACCTCCACCCTCACCCCTACCTCCACCTCCACCTCCACCTCCTTCTCCACCTCCACCTCCACCTCCTTCTCCACCTCCACCTCCACCTCCTTCTCCACCTCCACCTCCTTCCCGCTATTTATTGACGGTGGAGGAAGCGTCGTGGCGGCCGAGTCGCTATAGCAACACTGGACAACAGCGCTGCTTTTCCGAACCTCCTTGTCTTCGGCCACGGCTCGGCGCGAAGGAGGGGAGGAGGAGGGAAGGGAGGAGGAGGAAGGGGAGGGAGGAGGGAGGGGAGGAGGAGGGAGGGGAAGAGGAGAGAGAGGAAGAGGAGGAGAGGAGAGAGGAGAGAGAGAGAGAGAGAGAGAGAGAGAGAGAGAGAGAGAGAGAGAGAGAGAGAGAGAGAGAGAGAGAGAGAGAGAGAGAGAGAGAGAGAGAGAGAGAACGGGGGGGACGCCCTTCGAGACAGGAGCCACATCCTCGGCGCTTGCTTGCTTTCTCCGAGATCTTTCTTCATCTCTCTCTCTCTCTCTCTCCCTCTCTCTTCCTCCTTCCCTCCCTCTCTCTCTCTCCTCTCTCCTCCCTCCCTCTCTCTTCCTCCCTCCCTCTCTCTTTCTCCCTCCCTCCTTCTCCCTCCCCTTGCGAATGCCCTCGTAAGATTCAGCGGCCATTCCCTTACCCCGGGAGCTTCCTCGAATCTCAGGGTCGCTGAGGATGGAGCGTTTTTCACGCCTGCTTTACAGTACGATCGACGCGCCGTGGATATACGCAGGGAAAAGACGAGATAAAAATAATAATAATAATAATAATATTAATAAATGAATAAACAAACAAAAAACAAATACGACCAGCAAACCCACGACATTAAAAATCTAAATAAGAAAAAAATAAATAACCCACACACACACACAACACACACACACACACACACACACACACTTTCCCCTCACACACGAGGCAGAAAGAGAGGGGAGGAGGAGGAGGAGGAGGAAAGACGAAAGTAAGAAATAAGCGAGAGAGAGAGAAAAAAAAAGGGTAAAAAGACAGACGAGAGGGAAGCGAAGGGTAAGAGAAAGCCAGTGCTCACGGACTGGGACGCGTCGCTGTGATCAATATTGACTATGCTCTGTTCGCAGGTGAGGAGCGGGTCAGCCACGGCAATGGGCGACAAGAAATGCGTTTTTTTTTTGTTTTTGTTATTTCTCTCATTCGGTTTTTTGCTTCTCCTTTTTTCTTCTTTTTTTTTTGGGTACTTGCATTTGATTTGTTTGTCGATTTTTTTTTTTCGTATGTTTCTCTTTATATAGATGATGTGTATATATATATATTCTTTTAAATCTTAGTCATGGGTGATTAATATGCATGTATTACAGACTTTGTTTATAAGCAGGTTATTCTTCTGTATCCTTTTTTCCCCCTTTTTTCTTCTCTTCTCTCTTTGGAGTATATATTGAGAGAGAGAAGAGAGAAGAGGAGAGAGAGAGAGAGAGAGAAGAGAAGAGAAGAGGAAGAGAAGAGAAAGAGAGAAGAGAGAAGAGAGAAGAGAGGAGAGAGAGAGAAGAGAGAGAGAGAAAGAGAAGAGAAAGGAAGAGAAAGAAAGAGAGAGAAAAAAAAAGTAAAAGAAAAAAGGAAAAGTAAGAGGAAGAGGAGGAGAGGAAGAATAAAATAAATGAAGGGAGAGGGGAACACCTCGATAACGGGCAAGGGGCAGCCGATCTATCAATGATTGTCAAACTTAACGTACTACAAGATCGCCTGTTATTTCTTCGAAGCTGAGAGACAGAGAGAGAGAGAGAGAGAGAGAGAGGAGAGAGAGAGAGAGAGAGAGAGAGAGAGAGAGAGAGAGAGAGAGAACGGGGAGAGGAGAGGAGAGGAGAGAGGGGAGAGGAGAGAGAGGGGAGAGGAAAGGAGAAGAGAGGAGGGAGGGAAACGGAAACGGAAAGGAAAGGAGATAAAGAAAAAAAATAGTCCATAAAAACAGGAGATATAAACGAATAAAGAAAAGAAAAAGCGCGAGACCCACACAACACAAACGCAGAAACACACACAAAAGCAGGAGCAGAAGAAGGAGAAGCAGCCTCCGAGACACGGCCGTCGCAGCAGCAGTAGAAACAGAAACAGAAGCAGAAACAGAAGTAGAAGCAGAAGCAGAAGCAGCAGTAGAAACAGAAACAGAAGCAGAAGCAGAAGCAGGAGCAGAAGCAGGAGCAGAAGCAGGAAAAACAGAAGCAGAAGCGGTAGCAGACACAGTAGAAAGCAATCACCAGTTCAATCGTCGAGGCATTAGCGCTCGGACCTGGAAGTGCTGAGTGGACGGTGGGTGGAGATTGAGGGGAGGGAGGGGGGGAGGGGGAAGGAGGGAGGGAGAGGAGGGGAGAGAGGGAGGGAGGGAGGGAGGTGAGAGGGAGGGAGGGAGGGTATAGTGGGGGGGAGAGGGCACTCCACGCACCGCTACCCTGTTCCTGACCCCTTCTCCTCGCCTTCTGCTGACCCCTGCTGACCCCTGCTGACCCCTTCTCTCGCCTTCTGCTGACCCGTGCCTCCACCCGTATTCAACACTCGCTTCCCTCGTTACTTTATTGGAGTCCTAATTCTCCTTATCCTCCTTTTCCGTCCTTCTTTCTGCCTTCGTATCGTCTCCTTGTTTATCGTATATTCTCTTAGTCCCTCTTTCTATATTTCTGCGCTGGGTCTGGCCTGCTTCTGCTCTTTCAGGAACTAGCTTGGTTATATATTTTTTTATTTGATCTTCCTTCCTTCCTTCTCTTGTTTTCTTTCTGTTTCTTTATCGTCGTCTTTGTCTTCTTCTTCTATTCTTCCTCACATTTATTCCTCCCATTCTTTCTCCTGCTTTCCTTCTCTCTCATTTTTTTTATCTCCCCCTCCGCCTCCTCCTCCTCCACCTCCCCCTCCCCCTCCACCACCTCCCCCCCTCCACCTCCCCCTCCCCCCTCCCCCACTTCCTCCTCCACCTCCTCCTCCACCTCCACCTTCTCCCCCCCCTCCACCTCCCCCTCCCCCTCCCCCTCCCCCACTTCCTCCACCACCTCCTACCCCCCTCCCCCCCCTCCTCCTCCTCCACTGCTGCCCTGTTATTAATTACTCGATAACAACACTAAGCTAATGACAATATCGCTAACGTCAACAACATCGTTAGAGTTTCGTCACAAAAATGAGGAAGAAAAATATATCTGTTTTTTTTTTTCGGTGAAATGGTGTGGAAGGCAAGATGAATAATGAGGAAAGAGAGGTTGAGAGGAGAATGAGAGTGGAAAAGAAATAGGAAGAAGTGAAAAAAAGAAGAACGGAGAATGAGAGAAATAGGTGGAAAGGAAAGGATTACGTTAAGACGAGTGGAAGAAGAGAGAAGGAGGGAGAGGGAGAGGAGAGGGAGGGAGGAAGAGAGAGGAAGAGAGAGGAAGAGAGAGGAGAGAGAGGAAGAGAGAGAGAGAGAGAGAGAGAGAGAGAGAGAGAATGCGAGAGAGAGAGAAAGAATGCGAGAGAGAGAGAAAGAATGCGAGAGAGAGAAAGAGAGAGAGAGAGAAAGAGAAAGAAAGAGAGAAAGAGAGGAGGAAGAGAGAATCGACCATAAGGATGTGACACAGGATGTTGACGAAGCGAAGCCAGCGAGGGGAAAAAAAAGTTATTTTCGGAGATCTTATTAACAATGTGGTAACAGTGCGGACATGCTGTTAACATTGGCAGTAGCAACAGACGTATTATAATAAACGCAACAATAAAACGACGAACACTAACAACCGCAGTAATAAAGGGAATTAGGAGGAGGAATGAAAAAGGGGAAAAAAGAAAGAAAGAAAGAATAAAAAAAACAGATGGAAAAACAACTTCGTTTTGACACGGTGGTACTCTACCCGCCCCCCCCTTCCCCCACCTCCCTTATCTTCCCCCCCCTAATATGAAAAACTCTACGTCCCTCCCCCTCCCCCTCCCCACCGATATACCCCTTATATACCCTTTACCCTTTACTCTTTACCCTTTACCCTGCCCCCACCCTCCCCCCTCCCCCTCTTCTATTGCCCAATTTTCTCTCTACTCCTTGGCCTTCCCCTTATTCCTCCCCTCCCCCCCTTACTCATACCATTTGGCTATCCCCTCCATCTCCCCCAGCCCCCTACCCCTCCCCTTATCAACAACCCGACCTCCCCCATACCCCCTTGTCCCCCCCTTCCCTCCTTCCCCTCAGTCTCTCTCCGTTCCCCCTGTCCTCCTCTCCTGGCCACCCCCTTCCCCCTTCTACCCTGGCGTACCCCTCCCCCTTCCCCCTTCCACCTACCCCCCTGTCACCCCTTCCCCCATTCCCCCTATCCCCTACCCCTTTCCCCCCTCCCCCCTTCCAAAACGTAAACAAAGCGAGCGCGGGGCCAGGCCATCTTCCTTTGATAATTAGCTTGTGATTCCCGCGCTGACAGGGCTATGAGTCGGCCTGATGACGTAATCGCTGCATGTTTTGTCACCTACGTCAATGTCTCTCTCTCTTTTTCTCTTTCTCTTTCTCTCTCTCTATCTCTTTCTCTATCTATATCTGTCTGTCTCACTCTCCCTCTCTCTCCCTCCCTCTTTCCTTTTCCTTCCCTCTCCCTCTCCCTCTCATTCTCCCTCTCCCTCTCCCTTTGTTTCCTCTATCTGCCCCTTTAATTATTTTATTGTTTTTAACTATCGTTATCATAAACATTACGATGGTTATTGTCATGATCGTTAGTACCATCTTTATTACCATTATTACTATCATACTCATCACCATCATTATTATTCCTATTATTATTATCGCCTCCCCTCCTTCTCTAAAACATAACAAACAAACAAAATCTTCTTCTGATTCTTCAGTCTCCTCTTCCACCTCGTTCTCCCCCCCCCTCCTCCTTGCACTTCTTTTTTCCTCCACCCCCCTTCCCCCGCCCACCCCCTCCCCCCTTTCCTCCGACCCGGCCCTCACTCCACATTCGAATCTCATCGACTAAACACAATTAAGAACTCATTATGGAACAATCTGGTAATCAGTAACTGCTAACCCTGCATCGTCACTGCTGCTCTCCCCCCCTCACCCCCCCTTTTCTCTTCCCCCTCCTTTTCCCCTTCTTTTTCCCCTCCCCTGTCTTCCCCCTCCGTTTTCCCCTTCATTTTCCCTTCTTCCCCTGCCCTCTTCTTTTCTCGTTCTATTTCTCTTTCTCTCTCTCTCTCCTCCTTTCTCTCTACCTCCTTCCATCATTTTTTCCTACTCTTCTCCCTTCCTTCTTTCCTTCCTTCCATTCTTCCCTTCTTTCCTCCTCTCCATCCCTTCTGCCCTCCTCCTCTCCCTCCCTCCTTCTCCCCCTTTCTTCTCTCCTCCTCCTCTCCCCTCCCTCCTTCTTTCCCTTCCTCCCTTTTTCACACGTGCCAACATCTCTCCTCTCAAGCCACCCACAGTCGCTCGCTTTGCCAACACTAACCATTAACCCCATCCATCAATATCAGCAACAGCCAGCTCGAGCAACAAGTGTTGGCAGAGCCTGTACAGGACCCTGACAACAACCAAGGCGCTCGCGTTGTCCCCGTGCCACCACAAAGGCGTTGTGAGGAAGGTAGTAAAATAATGGATGAAAAAAAGAATCACCAGGTTGGTTTCTGACGGAGAGGGAAGAGGCTAAAGGTAGAGGAGAAAGAGGAGGAGGAGGAGGAGGAGGAGGAGGAGGAGGAGGAGGAGGAGGAGGAGGAGGAGGAGGAGGAGGAGGAGGAGGAGGAGGAGGAGGAGGAAGAGTAGGATACAAGAAAACACGATTCCTGGAGGCCCTAATAAGCCGATGAGAGCGGGGGCACTGCCGAGCATGCAGAGGCGCCGTTGGAAAGGGCGAGACGACCGCCTTCCCTCCTCTGAAGAAAACTCCCTCTTCCTCCCCCTTCCCCTTCCCCTCCCCATCACCCCTTCCCCCTCATTCCCTTTCTCGATCTTCCCCCTTTCTCGAGCTCCCCCCTCCTTCCCCCCTCCCCTTCCCTTCCCCGAAATCCCCCCTCACTCTTCCCCCCTCCCCTCCCTTCCTCGAGATCCCCCCTCCTCTTCCTCCCTTCCCCCCCTTCCTCGAGCTCCCCCCCTCCTTCTTCTCCCCTTCCCCCCTTCCCCCCTCCCTCTTCCCCCTTCACCCTTCCCCCCCTGTCCTTGGCTCGGATTACTCTAATAACGATTCAGACGACATCGCCCGCCGCTGATCTGCGATTCGGTAACTGACTGCCCGTGCATGCGTGTTTGCGTACGTGCTTGCGTGTGCCGCGGCCTCCGACTCTGTCTCACCGTACATAGAAGGCTGTAAATTCGTTGGGAATATTACTGCGAGTCCTCTTGGGCCGCGGCGTGGAAGTCAAAACAAAAAACAATAAAAAAGAGAGAGAGAGAGAGAGAGAGAAAATAACATGAATAATAACAATTGCACGTACACCTCTCCCTCCCTCTCCTCTCTCTCTCTCTCTCTCTCTCTCTCTCTCTCTCTCTCTCTCTCTCTCTCTCTCTCTCTCTCTCTCTCTCTCTCTCTCTCTCTCTCTCTCTCTCTCCTTCTTCTTCCCCCTCCCCCCCCCCCGGTCTATTTATGTGTCTGGAGCTGGAGTGGTTCGGGGATTTGTCAGGTTGGCAATGTATTCTTTTTCTTCTTAAAGAATTATCCGTCTGAAGTCTTTCTCTCTCTCTCTTCTCCCCCCTCTCTCTCTCTTTTTCCCTATCTCTCTCTTTCTCTCTCTTTCCCTCTCTCTCTCCCTCTCCCTCTCTTCTTCCCCCTCCTTCTTCTCCCCCCCTCTGGCGTCACAGCGCATGAATCATAGAAGCCTTTGATACCAAATATGAATAAATTATCTCACGCCCACAACCGCCATAACAACATGCATACGTGTGGGCGTCTCGCTGCACTGCCACCCCCGCGTCCTCACCAGTGGCGGAGGCGTGGCGAAGCAGATGGGCGTGGTTCCGTAAGGATGTGCTTGGGGTCTCCGTCACGCCCCAGACCCCCGCCCCCTTATCCTTCCCTCCCCCGCCCCCTTATCCCTCCCTCCCCTTCCCCCCATCCCCTCCCTTCCCCTTCCCTTAAACAAAATCTACCTGTAACGCTGTCCGTTGGCATGGCAACCGGTCCCTTACCTGTGAGAGAGAGAGAGAAAAAGAGAGGTTAAAAATCCATTAGGTTTTTCACCAATTAACAGGCAAATTAAATAAAACAGCCAAGCAATACGTAGCCGGAGCCACCCTTAACAAAAACAATTTCAGACTTTGGCCATAAAACATGTTATTGCAATCAAGTAGCAAGCGCAGCAGATTCACGGTCAGCTACAAGCCTCAGAGCCTGTCACATGACTAACAGATGTGGCACACGGCTGCGACGCCTGAGAGCCACGGGCACGGATGCTGCGCCCGCTCCGAGGGGCACTATGGGAGGCCGCCGCGCCATGGGAGGCTGCTCGACGCCCCGAACGGTTGGCGTCCTCCTGCTTTTTACTCAAGAACAGAGCCTCGTCTTGTTACCTTTTTTGTCGTCTACGATTAGAACGCTCAGGGATGATATATCTAAAAAAAAAAAATCACATTCTCGAGGATTATCACGTATGCAACCTATTCTTCCCGTCTTAGAGATGGACAGGAAAATAGATATAAACTCAAAACGACGCCCGAAAAGACGACGAAAGCCTGTAAAGATGCCATCCCGAGAAGGCTGAACGCCCCCGCGCCCACCCGCGTCGAAACAACGGAGAAATACTCCGTCAGGATACGAAGGAGGAAGAGGAAGAGGAGGAGGAGGAAGAAGAGAGGAAGGAGAGAATGGGGAGGAGGGAAGGAGAAGAAGGAGGAGGACGAAGAGGAAGAGGAGAAAGAGAAAGGAGAAGAAGAAGGAAGTGGATGAGGAAGGAGGAGGAAGAGGAGGAAGGATGGGGAAAAAAGAAGAGGAAGAGGAGGAGGGATGGGGAAAAAAAAAGAAAGAAGAAGAAGAAAGACGAAAATGAGGAGAAGGAGAAACAGGAGAGAAAAGCCAAAAAAAAAGCAGACAAGCAGGCGAAGCAGCACGAAGGGGCAGGTGAGGCAGCCGCGGTTCGTAGGCGAGCGAGGACGCCACCTCGGCTGCCTTGTAACCCAAGCCTCGTAATGTCCTGTGACACTTGTCGGGCTTAACGGCGTCGCTACGGGCGCCGTTTTTCACCCTCGGACTCGATCCCGTGTCAGCCTGGGAGGGAAGGAGGACGAGGAAGGAGAAGAAGACGAAAGAGGAAGAAGGGGAGGAAGTAAAGGAGGAGGAGAGGGAGAAGGAGAGGGAGGTGGGGGAGAGGATGGGGATGGGGGGAAAAGTGGGGGAGGATGGAGGATGGAGGAGGGAGAGTAGAAGCAGAAGTAGAAGCAAAAAAAAAAAAGAAAAAGAAAAAAGAAAGAAGTAAAAGAAAAAGGACAAGAAGAAGGAACCAAGAAGGAGGAGGAGAAGTACAAGACGAAGGAAGAGGTGGTGACGGCAACGCCAAGAGGGTCACGATTTATTGACCCGTGTTTTGAGCAGTCTTAATTGAAAAATTTCGCCTTGATGTTTATGGGAAACTTCGTGCCGCTGGGTCGTCAACAAGTCCTGACTAAGAGACAAACATTGTTGCAAGCACTCCACACCCCTTCCCTTCCCCTTCCCGTTTCCCTTCCTCTGTCTACACCTTTCCTTTCCCCTTCCTCTCTCGACACCTTTCCCTTTTGTCTACTTCCATTCCCTTCCCTCTCTCTCTCTCTCAGGTCCCTTACCTTCTCCCTCTCTCTCTCTCTTTTCTCTCCTTCCCCTTTCTCTCCCCTCCCCCCTCCCTCCACCTTCCCTCTTCTTCTCCCTCCTCCCTCTTCCCTCCACCTCCCCTCTTCTTCTCCCCCACCTTCCCTTCTCTTCTTCTTCTCCCCCTCCCTCACCCTCTCTTTTTCTTCTCCCCCTCCCCCTCTCTTCTTCTCCCCATCCCTCTCCTCCTCCCTCCCCTTCTCCTCTTCTCCCCACCCCTCCGCCTCCCCTCCTCCCTCCCCCTCTCCCCTCCCCCCCTCTCCTCCTCTTCTTCTCCCCACCCCCCACCCCTCCCCCGTCCCTCCCCCAAAACCCGACTCCCCATCAACACCAATATCAGTATCGTTATTATCACCCCCGAGAAGCAAGAAACGAGCATTACAACCCCGACGTGTATCTCTTATCGCCGCAGGAAAAGCAATCTGGGTTGCAAGAAAAACAAACAAGCAGGAAAGAATGCGCAAGAATTGGGTTAAAAAGAAACAAAGAGCAAAAAAAAAGGGGCGACCCTAACGCTTCCCTCCTCCCCCCCCGCCTCTCCCCCTCTCCTCTGCCCTCTACTCTCTACCCCCACCCCCCACCCCCCTTAAGTCGCTGTCTGGGGCGTCATCAGCTTGTAAGGGAAGTTCATTAAACTCGAAAAGAGAGAGAGAGGGAGAGAGAGAGAGAGAGGGAGAGGGAGAGAGAGAGAGAGGGGAGAGAGAGAGAGAGAGAGAGAAGGAGAGAGAGGAGAGAGGAGAGGGAGAAGAGGGAGGGGAGAGGGGGAGGGAGAGTGAGAAAGGAGGGGAGAGACCCACAAAAAGAAAATCCAGACAGACCAAAAACGAAAGAGAAACCACCACACACACACACACACACACAACCACACACACACACCACACACAACACACCACACACAACAACCCCACCACACAACACACCCTACCCCCCCCTCCCCGTACACACACACAAACATATACCTAACCCCCTTCCCCCGCAAACCAGCCTTCGCACAAGGTATCGTAACGTTCGACAGCAAATTAGAATTCACGCTGGAAACCGGCACGGAAACAAGCATGGGCGCCGTTGTCAGCTTCAGCGCCGTTTATAAACAACCCACGTTTTTTTTCTTCTTTCTTTTTTTTTATGCCCTGGACTTAAACACCCGAATCCGTGTACCAGCTGACAGTGATCTAGAAGGGGGTCAGGGGCGCGGGAGGGGAAAGGGAAGGGAAGGGGTGGGGGGGGAGGTGATTCGCGGGGCCTTGGCATCTTCGGAGACACCCTGGGGGCATTCCAGGGCGATTCCGGAATGCATTCCAACGAGACGAAGTACCGTGGTTCGTGTTCGTGTTCGTGTTCGTGTTCGTGTTCGTGTTCGTGTTTCGTTCTCTCGCTCTCGCTCTTGTTTTCACTCTTTGTCTCTCCTCTCTCTCTCTTCTCTCTCTCTCTCTCTCTCTCTCTCTCCTCTCTCCCCTGTAGTTCTTCGTTGTCTGTCTGGGGTTGTCTGTCGGGGAATGTCTTCTGGTAGTCTGTCTGTGTAGTTTCCTGTCTGTGTATGTCTGTCCCGTGTAGTCTGTCTGTGTATGTCTTCTGTGTTGTCTGTCGTGTATGTCTGTCCGTGGTTCCTGGGTCTTGAAAGCCTGTCTGGGAAGTTTCTGTGTATTCCTGTCTGTGTATGTTGTCTGTGTTTCTGTCTGTGTATGTCTGTCCTGTGTAGTCTGTTTTATGTCTGTCTGTGTTTTCCCTGTCCCGTTATCCCCCCGCTTGTTTCCCCCGTCCCTTCTGTTTGTCCCTCTGTATTTTGTCTGTTTTCCCCCCTTGTTTCCTGCCTTGACTTCGGATTTTCTTGTAGCTTCTGTGAAGTCCCGCGATCTTTTTTCTGCGGGTAGTCCCTGTCTGGCGCTGTCTTCCTTTCTGTTTTTCGTCGTCTGTCCCCTGCCTCTCTTCAACACTTTCAAGGGAAACGTTCATATCACCTTTGATGGGAATGCACGTTACTCCTGGCCATTAAGGCATATAGCGTTGTTTATGGCGTCGCTGCGTGCCCCCCTGCCCCCCTGCCCTCTGCCCCCCCTGCCCCCCTGCCCTCTGCCCCCCTGCCCTCTGCCCCCCTGCCCCCCTGCCCCCCTGCCCTCTGCCCCCCTGCCCTCTGCCCCCCTGCCCCCCTGCCCTCTGCCCCCCTGCCCCTCTGCCCTCTGCCCTTCGTCCGGAGGTGAAGTGGGCTCTCCTTCTGCAGGCGAGGGAGGGCATGCATCGTCTGGCAAGGGTACGGGAAGGGGCAAGAGGAAGGGGGAAGAGAAAGAGGGAGAGGGAGGGGGAAGAGAAAGAGGGAGAGGGAGGGGCAAGAGGAAGGGGGAAGAGGAAGGGGGGGGGAAGAGGGGGAAGAGGGAGAGGGGGGAGAGGAAAGGGGGAAGAGGGAAGGGGAAGAGGGAGGAGGAGGTGGGGGGAAGAGGAAGGAGAGGGAGAAAGGAGAGAGAGAGAGAGAGGAGAGAGAGGGAAAGGAGAGAGAGGGAGAGGGGAGAGAAGAAGAGAGGAGGGGGAAGGAGAGGGGAAGAAAGAAGAGGAGGGAGGGGGGGGGGTATCTGCACCGGGGACTGACCAATTATTGGCATTCCCTTTCACTCCTTAGTTCGATTCAACTCCGTTCCCTTCTTCCCTCTTCCACTTCCGTATTACGAATGGAGAGTTACGAATAGGAAAAGAAAACACTCTATCTCCCCCCCCCCAACCAATTCATCTATTATTTCCCAGCGTAAGAAAAAAAAATGCAAATAAATACGGAAAAAGAATATACATGTAAACAAAGCCACGGACGCAGCATCTATAACATCTCCCCGATGTACCCTGGAAATTGACTCTTTCTCCCCCCCTCATCCCTTCTATCCCTCTCTACCCTATCCCCCACCCCCTATTCCCTCCCCCCCTTCCCCTTCCCCTCCCTCCCTAGACCCTAGCCTCTCTCTTTTTTTCTTTTTCTTTCTTTCTTTCTCTTTCTCTTGCTCTTTCTCTCTCTCTCTTATGTACGTTCCTAGCCCTAACCCTTTTCACTCCCCCTTCCTCTCCCTTCCTCCCTCCTTCCCCTCCCCCCTTCCCATAGTCTTCCCTCTCCTTACCCTCCCCTCCCTACCTCTTTCCCTCCCCCTCCCCTCTCTCTCCCTATCCCACCCTATCCTCCCTCCTCTCTTTTTCCCCTTCTTTCTCTCCCTTACCCTCCCCCTGCCTTACCCTCCTTCCCTCCCTTACCATCATCATCCTTCCCCCATCTACTCTACCCCTCCTCCCTACTTCCCTCCCTTACCCTCTTGCTCTCCCCTCCTTCCCTCCCCCTCCCTTACCCTCCCCTACCCTCCCTCCTCCCCTATCTCTCTCTCTCTCTCTCTCTCTTCCCCTATCTCTCCCTCTCTTTCCCCCTACACGCCCCAATATGGCTCAATCTCTCCCCGCGGACGCCTCCTGCCCGGTGCACCTGATCAGAAATTCCAGCGCCGAAGCTTATGATCCTTTGATATCAATGGAAAACCATCACAGGGCTATTGTATGGGGGAGAGAGAGCGCGAGGGCGGAGGGAGGGCGGGTTGGGGAGAGAGGGAGAGAGTGAGGAGGGGAGAGAGTGAGGGGGGAGAGAGAGGAGGGGAGAGAGAGGAGGGGAGAGACCGGGGGGAGAGAATGGTAGGTGGGTGGGTGGGTGGGAGGGAGGGAGGGAGGGAGGGAGGGAGGGAGGGAGGGAGGAAGGGAGAGGGAGAGGGGAGAGAGGGGAGGGAGGGAAAGATGGAGAGGAGGAGGAAAGGAAGGATGGAGGGGGCGTGGGTTATCCTGGGGGGAGGGAGGGAAAGGGAAGGACGAAGGGGGGGGGGGCGGCGGGGGTTACTCATGTTGATAGTCTCGAGGGGGAAAAGTGGGTAGATGGGAGGAAGGGAGGGAGGGAGGGAGGGAGGGAGGGAGGGAAGGGAGGGAGGGAGGGAGGGAGGAAGGGAGGGAGGGAGGGAGGGGAGGGAGGGAAGGAGGGCAGGAAGGAAGGAAGGGGGTGAGTAGAGGGGTTTCAATCTTGTAAAAATTCTCTCTCTCTCTCTCTCTCTCTCTCTCTTTCTCTCTCTCTCTCTCTCTCTCTCTCTCTCTCTCTCTCTCTCTCTCTCTCTCTCCTTCTCTCCTTCCCTCCCTCCCTCCCTCCCTCCCCTCCCCCCCCATTGCGTGAGGATATGCTAAAGTGTCAAGTCTGACGGATTTAGTTCATTACCGAGCAGCATTACATGACCTCCTTGCAAGCATCCGCGCTTTTGTTTATCGCAGACATTTACATACTTCCCCTTTCTACTCCCCCTTTTTCCCTTTTTTTTTTTTTTTTTTTTTTTTTTTTTTTTTTAATTTTCTTCTTTTTTTTTTTTTTTTTTCCCCTTTTGGTTTTTTTGTTTTTCCTTTTTCTCCTTTTTTTTGTTTTTCCTCTCTTTTTGTTTTCTTCCCCCTTTCCTCTCCTTTTTTTCTTCCCCTCCTTTTTTCCCCCTTTCTTTCCCCTTTCGCTTTTCTCCATTTTTTTTCCTCTTTTTTCCCTTTTTCTCACCCCTTTTCCCCCTTTTCCCCTTTTTTCTTTCCTTTTCATTCCCTCTTCTTTTTCTCCCTTCCTCCCTTTCCCTCTTTCTCCGCCTTTTTCCCCTTTTTTCCCCCCCTCTTCTCTCCCCCCCTTCCCCCCTTTTTCTCCCCCTCTCCGTTCCTTCCCCCTTTCTCTCCTCCCCTTCCCCTCTTCCTCCTCCCTTTCTCCGCTTTCCTTCTCCCCTCTTCTCTCCTCCTCCGCCCTTTTCTCCGCTTTCCTTCTTCCCCTCTTCTCTCCTCCCCTTCCCTCCTCCTCCGCCCTTTCTCCGCTTTCCTTTCCCCTCACCCCTTACCCCTCGCCCCCTACCCCCTTCCCCTAGCACTGCTCAGGGACCACGACGTTGACAAATTACACAGGGTTTAAGGGATCTCTCTCCCCCCCCTCCCCCCCCTCCCCCTCCCCTCTCTCCCTTTTCTCTCTCCTCTTTTTTTCCCTCTCTCTCGTTTTCCTTTTCTTTTCCTCTTTCTTTTTTTTTCCGTTTCTTTCCTTCTTCTTTTTTCGTTTTTTTCCTTCTTTTTTTTTTCGTTTCTTTTTTTTTTTTTTTTTCGTTTTTTTTTTTTTTTCCTTTTTTTTTTTTTCTTTTTTTTTTTTTTTTTTTTTTTCCCCCGGTTTCTAGGGTCTTTGGTTTTTTCTTTTTTTTTTAAAAGCCTATCTTTTTTTTCATTTTTTTTTATTTTTTTATTTTTTTTTTTTTTTTTTTTTTCTCCCACACCCCCCCCCCCCCCCGCTTTTCCCTCTTTTTTTTTTTTCTTTTTTTTCCCTTTTCATTTTTTCTTTTTTTTTTAAACCCCCCCCTTCTCTCTCCTTTCTCTTTTCTCTCTCTTTCCTTTTTCTTTCTTCTTTCCCCCTCCCCTTTTCTCTCTCTTTTCTTTTTTTTCCCTCCCCCCTCCCCCTCTCTCTCTCCTCTTCTTCTCTCTCTCTCTCTTCTTCCTCTCTTTTCTCTTCTTTCTTTTTTTTCCCTCCTCTCTCCTCTCCTCCTCCTCCCCCTTTTTCCTCCTCTCTCTCCTCCTTTTTTTTTCCCCTACTATTTCCATCACCAGTCCCATTACCCCCTCCTCCCCCCCCCCCTCCCCCCCCCCCCCCCCCCCTCCGGCCCAGGACAGTCACCTCCCCCCTCCCTCTCCCGGTAGCATCTGGGAGGAATTACCGGGCAAATTCCAGCAAGATTTCCCGTTTAATGAGGCTGTGGAGTTAGTAGGATGCGCTATCCCTTCTCTCCCACACGCCCACAGCCCCGCCCCTTCTCCCCTTCCCTCCTTCTCCCCTTCCCCTCCCTCCCCTTTTCTTCCCCCTTCTTCTCCCCCACCCTCTTTTTTTTTCGTTCTTCTCTTCGTTTCTGTGTGTGCGTGCGTGTGCGGGTGGTGTGTGTGTGTGTGTCGTGTGTTTTCTGTATGTAAAATAAAAATAAATATTCATAACCACATATATAGTGTTGTAGATAGATACATAGATAAAAAAGATAGAAATTTTAAATAACAGAAAATAGTATAGTAAAAAACAAAACACACATGTCCGCGCGGCGCCCCCCCCACAACACCCCCCCAAAAAAAATGCACACCCCACACACACACACAACACACACACACACACACCCCCACACACCACACACACACACACACACCACACACCCCACCACCCACACCCCTTGCGTTTTGATCCTCCCCTCACTCCCCCTCCCCTCCCTCCCCCCTCCCCCCTCCCCAAATAGTGAACAAAGACAAAATAAACAATTACACAGCAGGAACAGCAGAAGCGGCGGCAGCAGGCGAGAACTAATGCCCGGCAAGCAGGGCGAGGCACGCCCCCGGGGCAGGACCCCCCACGGTACGCCTGGGGTTGGGGGGGGGGGGAGGGGGGAGGGGGGGGGGAAAAAGAGGGGGAGGGGAGGGGGAAAGAGGGGGGGGAAAGGGAGGAGATAGGAGGGAAGGGAGGGGGGAAAGGGGGGAGGTGGGGGGGAAGGGGGGGGAAGAAGAGGAACAGAAAAAGGAAGGGGGGGGGAAAGGGTGAGAAGGGGGGAAGGGGGAAGGGACGGGAAGGGGGTGGGGAGGGGAGGAGGAGGGGAGGAAGTACCGAGGCTCGTGATGATAATTATAATGAAAATGACAAAAGAAACAACAATATAGTTGTAGCCAAGTTATGACAAGCATGGTAAAAAAATAATAACTTGTTTTAGAAGAATACAGATTATACCCGTTTCTTATCATATATATATTTGTGAGTATATGCGTGTGCGTGTGAGGGTGCGTGTGCGTATGTGTGTGTACATTGCGGCATTGGATTTTTCCCATCTTCAGTATTATGTATAGTATTATCTTGTGCGTGTTTAATATTAATATTATTATTTTATTAGTAAATATATATATTTTATTTTAAAATTTTTAAAAATTAAAAAGAGAGAGAGAGAGAGAGGAAAAGGGAGAGAGAGAGAGAGAGAGAGAAGAGAGAAAGAGAGAGAGAAAAAGGGAAAAAGAAAGAAAAAAAAAAAGAAAAAAAAAATAAAAAGAAAAAAAAAAAAAAAAAAAGGAAAATATAATTTTTAAAAGGAAAAGATAAAAGAATAAGTATTATTATTATATTTTAAATAACTATAATATATATATATATTATATTTATATATATATAACTATATATATATTATATATATTATATATATATTTATATATTATATATATATTATTATAAAATATATATTATATTATATATATTAATTTTATATATACTTTTATAAAATTATATTATTATATATTATATATTATATAAACTGCACAAAAAAAGCATTCAAACCCAAAAATATCAACAACGACAAAAACTGCGCCCGTAGTCTCCCGCACCGGCCGCGTCGACAGACAGCCAGCCAGCCACACGACAGACGACAGACGCGACAGACGACCGACAGACAGACCGACAGACAGACCGACAGACAGACGGTAAGCAAGTGGACAAGTTTCCCAAGCGCAGAGGAAACACTGACGGGAAAAGAGTTAGGCCCCCATCCCAAACGGCGGCACCGGTGCGCACATAACCACCCCCGCTGCTGTCCCACTGCGCACACGTACTTACACGGTGCACGTAAAATGCGTTCGTGCAGGTTTAGATGCGTCGATTCGTTCGTATGTTGTGCGTGGTTCCATGGACACGATGTGTGCGTTCGTATAAACACTTACATGCTTGAAGATATGCATGTGTACATACAACCCGACTATTTACATATATCCATACATAAAATATATATATATATATATATATATATTGTGTGTGTGTGTGTGTGTGTGTGTGTGGGGTGTGTGTGTGTGTGTGTGTGTTGTGTGTGTGTTGTGTGTGTGTGTGTGTGTGGGGTGTGTGTGGTGGTGTATTTATATTATAATATATATATATTTTTCTATTTATATATATATATATTTATTTCTATTAATATATTATCTATATATGCAAACACAAAAGCAACTGTATAAAAAGACCACTAAATCTATATAACAGTCATAAATGTCATAAATATATATTTATCGTCATGTATTTATCATCTATCAAACCACAGACAACAGGCAATGGCTGCAATTTTGTGGTTGCACCGTTGCACGATCAACAATATCACTCCTTATTCTTTCGTGCATCTCTCTCTCTCTTCCCCTCTCTCCTCCTCTCCTCTCTCTCCCCCTCCCCTCTCCTCTCTCTCTCCATCCCCTCCTCTCTTTTCTCCCTCCCTTCCCCTTATCCTTTTTCAATCAAGAAAAATGACCAGGAACAGGAGTGGATTCGAGGGGGGGGGGGGAGTGGGGCTCAGCTGGGTATATGCATAGGCCTACGGTTCCCCCCCCCTCCCCCCCCCAACTCCCTCCTCTTCTGGACACATCGACCTGCTGTTCCCACTTTAGCCTCTTTGCAGATCATTTTTCCCTTTCCTTTCTTTCTTTCTTTCTTTCCTTTTTGTTTTTCTCTTTTTTCCCCCTTTTCCTCCTTTTTCCCCATTTCATCTTCTCCTTTCCCCCTCCCTTTTCACCCTCTCTCCCTTGCACCCTCTCTCCCTTCTCCCTTTCACCCTCTCTCCCTTTCACCCTCTCTCCCTTGCACCCTCTCTCCCTTCCACCCTCTCTCCCTTTCTCCCTCTCTCCCTCCCTTCTCCCTTTCACCCTCTCTCCCTCCCTTCTCCCTTAACCCGCGACCATTACCGGTCCCGCCCCCTTTAACTACCAAAAACAGAAGACAAGAGAGAGAGAAAAAAAAAGTGTTCCCAAACAACCCTTTTTCTCTCCCTAATCACCCTCCCTTCGCCCTTTTCACAAACAGCTAGGCCTAATCACCCTTCATGCTTACATACGTACACA
Source organism: Penaeus monodon (assembly GCF_015228065.2). Lineage (NCBI taxonomy): Eukaryota > Metazoa > Arthropoda > Malacostraca > Decapoda > Penaeidae > Penaeus > Penaeus monodon. The sequence goes on along the minus strand of NC_051428.1, from coordinate 3,105,196 downwards.
AAGAAGCAGAGACAGACATGCACAGATGCACAAAGAGACACGCGTGTACACATACACAAATAGATAGATATATAGAGAGGGAGAGGAAGGACCTCTTCCTTCCTCTCCCTCTCTATAGGGAGGGAGAGGAGGGAGGGAGGGAGAGAGAGAGAGAGGAGAGAGAGAGAGAGAGAGAGAGAGAGAGAGAAGAGAGGAGAGAGGAGGGAGGGAGGAGAGAGAGAGAGAGCAGAGAGAGAGAGAGAGAGAGAGAGAGAGAGAGAGAGAGAGAGAGAGAGAGAGAGAGAGAGAGAGAGAGAGAGAGAGAGAGAGACAGGGATACAGATAGATATCTAGATAGAAACACAGAGATACAGAGACAGATAGATAGCTAGATAGATACAGCGAGCGAGCGAGACCAGGGCCTAGCATAGTCAGTGTCGTGCAAATATGAAATGGAAGGCAACCCAAGCCCATTAGACAGAGTCACGGCGAATCACCCATTTATCTCTCACACACCCATTGCCTCTCATCAGCGTTGCAAACTGGTGAAAATGGAGAATGGGGGGGGGGGGTGAGTAAAAAAAAAAATAATAAAAATAAATTAAATAAATAATAAATTAATTAATATAGTAATGATAATAAAAAATATATAAAAAAAACGTTGGCAACACTGCTTGCCGCTAGCGCTTCCTCCCCGTCATTTGTTTTCATTGTTTGGTTCCGTTTTTTTCTTCTTTTTTCTTTCTTTCTTTCTTCCTTCCTTTATTTTTTTCTTCTTCTTTTTCTTCAGGTTTTCGGCCTAAGTGAATCAATTCTTCTCAAAGGAGGGAGATTTTTTTCTTTTCTTTTCTTTTCTTTTCTTAACTCTTAGTTCCTTCCCTTTCTACTACTTCTTTCTCCACCTTTTCTTCATCCCCTTTCCACCTCCTCCCCCCTCCCTTCCCCTTCATCCCTCCCTCACCCCTTCAACGCTCCCTCCCCCTCCCCCCTTTCCCTCCTTCCCCCTCCCCCTCCCACCTCCTCCCCTCCCCATCCCCCTTTCCCTCCTTCTCCCTCTCCCTCCCCCCTCCCCCTCCCACCTCCCCCTCCTCCCCATCCCCCACTCCAAGGGGGGTCCCGGTCCTCCTCATCACAGGGGATTTGATCGTTTGTACAGCCTCGACCCGAGAGCCAAATGTAAGCACTCAAGTGAGCCACTTTCCTACGAGCAAAGAGCGCCGTAACAGAGTCGGCAAATACTCGCTATGATTGGTCGCTTGTTTTTGCCAGGGACTGAAAGTGTTATCTGGTGATACCGGTGGGGGTTGAGTGGTAAGAATCTCTCTCTATTTCTCTTTCTCCTTCTCTTTCTCTGGCTCTCTTTCGCTGGCTTTCTCTCTCTATTTCTCTTTCTCCTTCTCTTTCTCTGGCTTTCTTTCGCTGGCTCTCGTTCTCTTTCCCTCTTTCTCTGTCTCTTTCTCCGTCCCTCTTCCACTTCTTTCCATCCTCCCTTGGTCTTCCCCCTAACCATTTTTTCAATCCCTTTTCCCTCCCCTCCCTTTACCTCCAAATCCTTTTCTATCCTTCCCCCTCTTCTCCCTTCCTCTTTCCCTTCTCCTCCCCTTCTCCATCTACTAATTATCCTTCTCTCTCCTCCCCCTTACCCAAATCCTTTTCCCCTACCTTAACCTCTTTCCCCTACTCCTTTCCCCACAGAATCCTTCCCCAACCATATCCCCTCACCTCCCCTTCCTTTTTCCCCTCTATCTCCCCATTCTCCCCTTCTGTCTCTCCTCTTCTCTATACACACAATCACAAGCCCGAAACACCGATAAAAACAAACAACAAACAAAAACAAACAAACAAACAACGAGGTGTTATTACTGGCGGCCCTCGGTGCGGTTTCGGTGAAGGATGAGAATAAAAGCGATAATAATAACAAAAACAAAAACAACAACAAAACATAAAATGGTATACAAAAAAGAAAAATGAAAAGTTTTAAGAAAAAGAAGAAATAAAATCCCCAGACATTCCACCTCCAACTTCCCCCTCCACCTCCACCCCCCTACATCTCCAAACTCCAACCTCCACCTCCAACCTACCTCCACTTCCACCTCCAACCTCCAACCCCCTACCTCCACCTCCAGCCCCCAACCCCCAACCTCCACCTCCAACCTCCATCCTCTACCTCCAGCTCCACCTCCTCCTTGCGCCTGCTCTATCAAAACCCGACAGGTGGGCTGATGTCGACCAGACCGGGGTGGAAACAGGGACACTCGCATCCCTAGGAGGTAGAGAGAGAGAAAAAAAGGAGGAGGAGGAGGAGGAGGAGGAGGAGGAGGAGGAGGAGGAGGAGGAGGAGGAGGAGGAGGAGGAGGAGGAGGAGGAAGGAGAAAAAGGAAGAGGAGAAGAAGGAGGCAGCAGAGATATAGAAAAAAGAAAGAGGAGGTGGTGGTAGAAATAGAAAAAAGGAGCTAGAACAAGAACAAGAACAAGATCAAGAGGAGGAGAGAGAGAGAGAGAAAAAACGAGAAGGAAGATAAAAGATAAGGGGAAGAGGAGGGGATTAAAGAATAGAAAAAATAACATCATGAAGAGACTAGGATTAACAAACAGACAGGGGGGGGGGAGCGAAAGAGAAAACAGAAGGATAAAAATAAAGAGTAAAATGGAAATAATAAATAACAGAAAAAAAATGAATATGTGAAGCGAGAAATTCGGATGATTCAGATGAAGAACAGAGGATAAAATAGAATAGAAAAACGAAGAGTAGGAGAAAAAAGAAGAAGAAATGGAATTGAAAAAGAAATAGATATTGTAGAATTAGGAACAAATAAAAGTGAGAATAAAAAGAGGCTAAAGCAAGGGAAGAGACTGAAAATGAAAGGAAGAAGAAGAAGAACATAAGGAGGAGGAGGAGGAGAGGAAGAGGAATAAGAGGAGGAGCATAAGAAGAAGGAGGAGGAGCATAAGAAAATGAAGAGGAGGAGGAGGAGGATGGGAGGGAGGAGGGAAGAGGGGAGGGGGAGGGGAGGGAAGAGGAGAGGAGAGAGGAGGGGAGGAGAGGAGGAAGAGAGGAGAGGAGGAGGAGGGGAGGGGGGGCATCGGTGGGCGCGGGGTCTCCTCATCTACATAACTATGCGAAGCGATGCAGGACCCGTGTGCCAGACTGGACAGCGGCCGGCCCCCTCGTCGCTTCGGCCCCGACCATTAATCATCGGACGCGGCCGTATTAAAGGCAAAGGCTTGAACGAAACGCAGAGTGCCCGGCCGATGCGCCGCGCCCGCCAGGAATTTCAGGACCGACTTGCATTCCTCTCGTTAAAGCGTAACTAATTTATTGCTTGAAACTCTGCGATGAAAGATTTGGAATCAAGCGCCCCCCTCTCTCTCCCTCCTCTCTCTCTCTCTCTCTCTCTCTCTCTCTCTCTCCTCTCTCTCTCTCTTTTCCCCCTCCCTTCCTCCTGTCATCCCTATCGCCCCTCCTCTCCCTCTCCTCCTCCTCCCCTTCTCTCTCTGTCCCGCCTTTCGTCTTCTCCCTTTTTTGAAGGACTAACTTCCATCCCTCTTTTTTCTTTTTTTCGTCCCTCCCATTCCCCTCTTCTTCTCCTTCTTTCCTTCTTCTATAATAACCCAACGAATAATAAAAAAAAAAAAAAAACAGGAGAAAAAAAAAACAGAAAGGAGAGGAGAAAAAAAAGAAGACAAGAAAAAAGCAACAAGAAACAAACAAAAAAGACAACAAAAAAGAAAAAAAAAAATCATCGCGTCCTTCCATCCTCTTTTCAGACCCGCTGCCCAGACCTCTCCTGGAGATGCTGAGCCAAGATGCGAGATGAAACGGGAGATGGAGAGACGCAGCTGGTGTAGGAGGAGGAGCCAAGGGAGACGATAATTAATACCTGATGATAACCCCCCCCCCCACCTACCCTTCTACTCAACCCCACTACCCTCCCCTTCCCCCCTCCCCCCGCAACTATGCCCTTCCTTCGCCTTCAAATGCATGCACGCGTGCACGCACATGCACACTCACACAAAAACAAAAACAAACACAAACACACACACGAGACGACGGACCTAGAGTACGCACATCCCCCTCCCCCCCAAAAAAAAAAAAAAAAAAAAAAAAAAAACGCACATGTGCACACAGCCCGAGCGCACACGAATATGCTTCCTCCATCCTTCACCTGTCGTGTCTGCCGAACATTCCGAGATCCCCGACAGGACTCGCGGCGAGGAGTCTGTCGGTCCTTGGCGGCAGGGAGGAATGGGAAGGCAGCCGCTCGCGGCTGGCTGGATGAAGATGACTGGCTGAGTGGAACTGGATGCCTGGCTGGCTGGATGACTGGATGACTGGCTGGCTGGATGACTGGCTGGCTGGATGACTGGCTGGCTGGGTGACTGGCTGGCTGGCTGGCTGGCTGGATGACTGGCTGGCTGGATGACTGGCTGGCTGGATGCTGGCTGGCTGGATGACTGGATGACTGGCTGGCTGGCTGGATGACTGGCTGGATGACTGGATGACTGACTCATTCATTGAACGACTTATTTTTCTTGTGTGTGGGGGGGGGGGGCGAGTAAGAGTAAGAGTAAGAGTGAGAGAGAGAGAGAGAGAGAGAGAGAGAGAGAGAGAGAGAGAGAGAGAGAGAGAGAGAGAGAGAGAGAGAGAGAGAGAGAGAAGAGAGGAGAGAGGATCCGAGCGAGAGACGAAGGGAGTGGGCGGGCGGACGGGCAGGTGGGCGGGAGAGAGGGGAGGGGGGGGGAGTAATCCTCCGAGAGAGTCCGCCCCACAAAACGTGTGATAAAATGGGACGATTACCCGAACGCGTCCGCTGTAGAAAAAAAGGGGGCGGGGAGAGAGAGAGAGAGAGAGAGAGAGAGAGAGAGAGAGAGAGAGAGAGAGAGAGAGAGAGAGAGAGAGAGAGAGAGAGAGAGAGAGAGAGGGGGGGGGGGGGCGCCCCCACGGACCTTCAGGAGGCCATTTAAAGGCGAAAGTAAACGAATCATCTCCCTCCCTCGCCGCCCCTCTCCGCACGGCCGCGACGCCGGACGAAACCACTTTTAATTAAGAAACCCAGCGCCCTCGCCAGGCAGCGACGCGAGCAGAAGAAGAGGCAAGCCGGCCGGTCCCGAGACAATATGCAAATGAGATCCCATCGCCGCATTCCCGTACACGATAACGCCTCAGTTACGTGTGTACAGATAGAGTTCCCTGATATCCCGGGCCAAGAAAAATAGACTGGGCCCAGTCATATTCCTCGCGCGCTCGCCCTCTGTTCGAGAGATAAGCTAATGTCTCTTCTCTCTCTCTCTCTCTCTCTCTCTCTCTCTCTCTCTCTCTCTCTCTCTCTCTCTCTCTCTCTCTCTCTCTCTCTCTCTCTCTCTCCCCGTCCGTGTCGCGCTCCAATCGCATCCACTCGCCTCGCATCCACTCGCCTCGCATCCACTCTCTTCGCATCCACTCGCCTCGCATCCCACCCAACTCTTAAGTATGAGAGGGAAACATTAAATAAAACTCCTTAAACTTTACGTGCGCGTGTGTATGTTGGGGAAAGGAGGAGAGGCAAAGTATGAAGTAAGGATAACGGGCCTAATTAGCTAGATATACGCAATCACATCCATTTTTAATTGTTTGTATGTGAGAGTATACACGTGCTTAAGATAAATACCATACATTGCATATATAAATTACATCATAAATACAACAATACATATACGATACTAAACATTACATTACATATCTACATCACATCAAAATACATCATATACGATACCTTATATTACATTACACTATCTACATCACATCACAATACATCATCATATACGATACTACATATTACATACTATATATTACATATCATATCATATATAAACAATATTATATAATAAACACACACTCAAAACAGCCCGTGCAAAGAGAGCGCCCCCCCCCCCGATAAATTCCAGCCAAAACACGTAATCATAAACCCATTACCGGGATCAGAATCGCATTACGGCATCATAAAGAAAACAAAATACCCCCCCCTTCCCCCCCTTCCCTTGGTCTTATAACCCCTTTCCCTCTCACTTTACCCCTCTTTCTCTTTCTCTCTGCCCCTAAACCCTTCTCCTTCTCTCTGTGCCGCTTAACACCCTTCCCCCTTAACCCTCCTCTTCCTCTATCTCTCTTCCTCTCTCTCTCTCTCTCTCTCTCTCTCTCTCTCTCTCTCTCTCTCTCTCTCTCTCTCTCTCTCTCTCTCTCTCTCTCTCTCTTTCCCCTCTTGGGATGAGTGATGCACTTTTTATGATTTTTGGGGATGATTTTCAGTTGATTTCTTCTTTGGTTAATTTTGAGGAGGAGGAGGAGGAGGAGGAGGAGGAGGAGGAGGAGGAGGAGGAGGAGGAGAAAAGAAGGAAGAAGATGACAGAGAGGATGATGATGATGATGATGATGATGAGGAGGAGGAGGAGGAGGAGGAGAAAAAAAGTGAAAGAGAAGTATTAGACAAAGATGGAAGAGAAGAGGAGAGGAGAGGATAAGAGAGGAGACTAGAGATGAAAAAAAGGGGTAAAAAAGAGAAGAGAAGGATGAGAGAAGATGAGAGAAGAGTAAAGAAAAAGAAGAAAAAAGAGAGAAAAAAAGAAAAGAAAGGAAAAAAAAACAGAAGTGACAAAACCCAAACAAACATCGAATATGAGAGAGAAAAAAACAACAACAGAAGAGAGAAACCGACCGACTTTTAACTTCGCGGCGTCGATGGCACGATACGCGGCGGATACCCAAAATACCCGAGAGATACCGACGCGATACCCAAATACCCAGATGCCACGCGAAGGTTGAAACGAGCCGATGGGGCTTGGCCATCTGGGGGGATTATCGGTTGTAATCGCTTAACAGTTTAGGGATTCTGGACCTCCCCCCCTCCCCTCCCTCCGGGGCACCCTTCTCCTGTCACTCCCTCTCACTCTCCTTCTCTCTCTTTCTCCTCCTCTCTCTTTCTCACTCTCTCTCTCTTTCTTCTCTCTCTTTCTCCTCCTCTCTCTCCCTCACTCACTCCCTTTTCTTACTCTCTCCCTCTCCTATCACTTCCCTCCCCTCCCTCCCCCATCCATTCCTCCCACCCCATCCCTCCCTCCCATCCCCACCCTCCCTCCCTTTCCCCATCTTTTCCCCATCCCCACCCATCCCTTCCTTCTCTCCCCCACCCCCACCCCACCCCCTCCACCCGAAGAGATGAACAATTCCCCATAAAATTTGTTAAGGGAGGCCCGCCTATATCATCCTTTAGTTCTCCCTAACGACCGTAATATCAACAACTCTAATTAATACTAAATCCTTTCTGGGACAAAAAGCAATCACTGATGACTAACTCCTACAGACCTTAAGGAGTTATTCATGGAAACGTTTAATTTAGTAATTAACTTGCCTTGCCTCTAGCGTCTACCCGCGCGTACACACACACACACATACATATATACATAAATACATGTATACATACATACATACATACAAACATACACAGATACATGCATGTGTACATACAAATAAACATACATACATACATACATACAATACTGAAGATAGAGCTCATAAAGAAATAGAAAAGGATATATATAACGACAGGAAGAGAAGGGAAGAAGGAGGAAGGAGAGAGAAGTGGAGAGAATGCGAAGAAGGAGAAGGAGGAGGAGGAGAAGGAGAGTGAGTAAGAGAAAGAGAAAGAAGGGGAAGAGATAGAGAAAGAAAAGGAGAGGCGAAGAAAGGGGAAGGGCAAGGGTGAGAGAAAGAAAGGGAGAGGCGAAGATAGGCGAAGACAGGGGAAGGGAGAGAGGAGGGCCAAAGCATGCAAGCACCGATAGGATGACAGGCCAAATATTTCATTCATTCTCACAACTTATGCATATTCATAGTTCATTTCCATCCTAATCACCACTGCGTTCGGGGCTATGGTGGCGCCGTTGGTGTGTCTGTGTGCGTGTGTGCGTGTGTGCGTGTGTGTGTGGATGTGCGGGCGCGTGTGTGTGTGGGTGAGTGCTTGTGTGTGTGTGTGTGTGTGTGTGTGTGTGTGTGTGTTGTGTGTGTGTGTGTGTGTGTGTGTGTGTGTGTGTGTGTGTGTGTGTCTCTCTCTCTCTCGAACGAACATTTCATAACGAACAGACAGAATACAGAACATAATAAAAAAAACAAGGCAATATCAATAATAAACCTAATAACCAGCAAAAAAAAACAAAAAAAAAAACAAAAACACGCGAAAACGGGCTCAAGATGGCCACGTGACCATAAGTGAGAGAGAGAGAAAAAAAAACACGAAAAAAAACACGAAAAAATTCACCCGTTTAAAACCTAATTATTATCTTTATCATAATCATTATTGTAATTACTGTAATTCTCATTTTCTTAACTATCCAACCCCATCACCTTCCAGTCCTGTTCGTGGGCATCATATGAATAATTAGCCCCTCATTTTAAGGCCTATGATTAACATTTAATTCTGACCATGACTGAGACTATGACCATTCTCTCTCTATTCTGCTTCGTGTTCTTATTTTGTTTCTTTCGTTCCATTTGTGTTTATATATAAAATCGTTGTGTTCATTATTTTTGCTTTCTCTTTGGGATTATTATTTTTTTGCTTGGTATTATCGTCGTTTTTGTGTATTAGAGAACTTTTTTTTTAATAGATTTGTTATCATATTTTTATTATTATTATTATTATTATTATTATATTATTACTATATTACTACTACTACTACTACTACTACTACTACTATTTTATTATTATTATTCATAATATTCATTACCATTACTATTATTATTATTATCATAATTTTTACTACTATTATCATTATAATATTATTACTATCATCATCATTATTACTGTCCATACCTCCCCCACCGGCCCCCGCAGAACTCAAGACTACATCTCAGTCAGCCCCATCTACATCTTCATCATCATCTTCATCTTCATCATCTTCATCATCATCTTCATCTTCATCATCATCATCTCCAATCTCATCACCACCACCATCACTATCATCTTCAACCTCACCCTCATCCTCATCCTCTATTCTTCATTCTCACCATCCCCATTATCATCTTCATCCTCACCATCCCCATCACCTTCCCCCTTCCACCTTTCTTCAAAATCCGTCGTTATCCAGCGCACTTTTAAAACGCAGATGTCTGGCGCGTTTGGTCTCTCTCCCTCCCCTCCCTTCCCCCTCCCCTCCCCTTCCCTTCCCCTCCCCTCCCTTCCCCTCCCTTCCCCTCCCCATACGCATGCCCACCTGTTCGCCAGCGCATACCGACCAGTTTAAGTGGCATAACCATAAGTTCAGCTCACCAGGTATGCGACTACCAACACCTCAGCTGGCCGGCCGACCCCCGGAGTTCGATGGGGCGGCATGCCAAAATACGGAGAGAGAAACGGCAGTTGGAGTAAATAGGTGAATAAATAGGTGAATGAGTGAGTGAGGAAGAATGACTGGGGGTGGTGGTGGTGGTGATTGTGGAGGTGGTGGAGGTGGTGGTGAAGGTGGTGGTGGTGATGGAGGTGGTGGTGGTGGTGAGGTGGTGGTGGAGGTGGTGGTGATGGTGTTGTTGATGGTGTTGGTGGTGATGGTGATGGTGGTGATGATAAAAGATGATAAAGTATTTTGATCTGGTTCGAGCAACAAATAAGAAATTATGATTAACCCACCTCCTGTCACTCTATCTCCTCTTCATCTCTTTATCCCTCGATTCCCTATTCCTCCACGGCGAGGAGAAAGAAATAGGACAAAGAAGAAATAGGAAAGAAGAAATAGGATAGAGGAGGCGTGCGAAGGGCATAAGATGGGCACTGTGCAATCTGCCTCAGGTCTACATGATGTAATTTCCGACAGTTAAGGTAATAAAAGCTAAAGGGAAATGATTATCGACTCATACCCGCATTGTTTACATGTTAACTTCCTACCTCATTTGCATATCCGCCCCGGTCGATTTTTGTGTCCCTCCCTCTCTCTCTGTTTCTCTCGCTCTCTCTTGTCCTAAACTCTCTTTCTCTCTCTTAACTCTCTTCTCTCTCTCTCTCTCCGCGATTTTCTGTTTTTATTTTCTTTCTTTCTTTCTATCTTTCTTTCTTCTATCCTTATCACTATCCTCCCTTGTTCTCCCATCTGTTTCTTTATCTTCCTTTCTCCCTTCTCTCTCCCTATTCCCCTTCTCCCTCACCACATACACAAACCTCCATTATTGCTGTTTATAATCCAGTGACGAAAATTGCTTAATTTTTCAAAAAAGAGAGATAATTTTTTTGCGATCTCTGTGCGTCTAAGCTTAATTCGCACCGATGGATGTTAGCCTCATTACTTATGCATCTAAGATTATAAATCAAGCCGGGGTTGAGGGAAAGGGGGAAGGGGGAGGAGGGGGGAGGGGAGAGGGTCAGGACAGGTTAATGTCTACCCTTCATTTCTACATTCACTTCACTCCCTCTTCTTCTTCTTCTTCTTCTTCTTCTTCTTCTTCTTCTTCTTCTTCTTCTTCTTCTTCTTCTTCTTTTTTCTTCCCCAAAATCTTCCCTTCTACTATATGTATATTTGCTTCTTCCTACACACAAACCTCAAATTCTACATATAGTATTTCTATCGTCCACATATACACACACACACACACACACATATAATATAATATATACATATAATGTACACACACACACACACACACACACACACATATCATAAAAAATACACAACACACACATATACACTATCAACATACACAAAAAACATACATATACATATACATATACACACACATACATACATACACATATACATATAAAAAATACATATACATATACATACATACATAACATACATACATACATACATACACCACCCATACACACACACACACACACACACACACACACACACACACACACACACACACACACACACACACACGAGAGAGGCGGAAACTCGGCCGATAACGACAATTAAAAGTCAACAACCGGTCGTTACGGCACTAAATTATACTTTTCCGACATTTTAAGATTAATCATTGCCGCTGCAGGACACTGGAGGGGGTGAGGGGGTGAGGGAGGAGGCGGGAGGGGGGAAAGGGGGGGCGGGGGAGGAGGCGGGAGGGGGGTGGGGGAGATGGGAGGGGAGTAAGGGAAGAGGGAAGGGGGTGGGGGAGAAGAGGTGGAGGAGGAGGGAAGGGGGGGGGGAAGGTGAGGAGGAGGGAGAGGAAGGGTGAATATTTTAGGGGAGGTGAATATTTTAGGAGAGAGAGGAGAGAGAGAGAGGAGAGAGAGAGAGAGAGAGAGAGAGAGAGAGAGAGAGAGAGAGAGAGAGAGAGAGGCGCGAAAAGTACAATGAGCAAACTGTGCACCATAATTTTACCTCAAGGTCTCTCCGTCACCATGACAACCATTGCCTTACCTGTAAACAGAAAAAAGAAAAATACTTTAGCAACAGTTTGTACACAAAATCGATAATCGACTATTTCACAAAAATACATCGTAATAAAAAATGCAAGAAGCATAAGAAAAGAGAGTAAAAAAAAAAAAAAAGTCACCGGCATAACTTGAAGGCGAAAAAAGTACATAATTTTTCTTCTGAAACATATATCAAAGAATATTTACAAAGGTTAATATATAAAAGAAACTTGTAGATTACAATGCATCTATTTACTCCACTCCCCCCCACCCCCACCCCCACCCCACCTCCCTTTCTTCTTCCCCCGTTTGCCCTTTGGCGCTTATTCTTCTCTCTCTCTCTCTCTCTCTCTCTCTCTCTCTCTCTCTCTCTCTCTCTCTCTCTCTCTCTCTCTCTCTCTCTCTCTCTCTCTCTCTCTTCTCATTTTCATTCTCATTTTCGCCTCTCCTTACATTAGTGCTATCATTATCTTCCAGTCTCGTTTTGTTTATCTATGTTTATTTTCTGCAGCTGCATGCGTCCATTTATTCATATATCTTTCTTCCATTCTTCCTTCTCCCTCTCTCCTTCCTCTCGCTTTTCATTAACCTTCCCTCCTACCTATCTTTCCTCCCTTCCACTCTCCCTCCCTCCTTCCCTCCCACTATCCCTCCCTCCTTCCCTCCCACTATCCTCCTCCTTCCCCCCTATCCTTCGCTCCTTCCTCTTCCTCCTCTTTCTCTTCCTTTTCCCACTTTCCCTTTCCTTCCCTCCTCCTCTTCCTCCTTTTCCTCTTCCTCTTCCTTTCCCTCTTCCTCTTTCTTTTCCCCCTTCCCTTCCCTTCCCTTCCTCTTCCTCTTCCTCCCTTCCTTCCCGCCGCTCCTTTCATTAGCCCCGCCGAAAACACAGATACTTTAAGACCAGGCAGTAATTGCGTGCTTCACCACTAAACTACCTGGCTGATTACCTGTCCATCAGATGCACAGTTCCAAGCCGTCCTCCGATTTCCTATTATGAATGGACGCATCCTATTTCTCACTTCATTATATCTGCGTTGCCTCATGGGGGTGTGGGGGTGTGGGGATGTGGGGGTGGGGAGTAGGGGTGAGGGGGATGGAGGCATGGCTTCAAGCTCGCTCGCGGTGTGTGTCCCTGTCTCTTTCTCTCTCTCTCTTCTCTTTCTTTTGCTCTGTTTTCTCTTTCTGTTTCTGTCTATTTCTCTTTAAACAACAACAACAAGAGCAAGGATAATAATAACCGTAGATCGAATTAGGAAGAATGCTTAACCGGACTATGTTATTCATCATCAACCGATCCGCTCATTTGTTCAGCCCGCAAAGGACCAATTACAATAATTAAACCATTGTGTTCATTAACAAGCAAGCATAACGAGAACAACAGCGGCGCGGGTTATAGGCTGTTCTGGAGAGGGGGGGGGAGAAAAGGAAAATAAGATAAGGGGGATTATAACAAGGCAAAATGAGAGGAAAATGGGGAAGTGAGAGATAAGTGTAATAATAATAGCGATTCTGATAGCCTACTAATAACAATGATAATGATTATGATAATGTTAACAATAACAACAAAAAGAACAACAATAAGAACAAAAATAATAGAAAGCAACTAAAAATAAGAATTATAACAATAACAGAATATATAAAAAATGGGGCACGAACGGCAGGAAAGGAGGAGTAGAAGAAGAAGACGAAGACGAAGAAGAAGAAGAAGACGAAGAAGAAGACGAAGAAGAAGGAACGAAGAAGAAAAGGGAAGAAGAAGAAGAAGAGAAGAAGAAGAAGAAGAAGAAGAAGAAGAAGAAGAAGAAGAAGAAGAACAACAACAACAACAACAACAACAACAACAAAATGTGAAGGAAGGAAGGGGGTGCAGGAATGGGGGAGGGGGGAGGGGGAGGGGGAGCAGGAGAACTGCGGTCTCCAGGTCAGGTCAGGGCGGTAATGGGGGGGTGTCTCTCCTCTTAGAGTAATGGGGTGTCGATGTAATGGGTTAAATAAGGGGGCTGGTTGACCCTAATTGGAAATGAGGCCTTCTGTTCTACATCGTTGTCTCGCACTGTCTCGCCCCGAAGGCTTGATACGCAGATCACGTCATTATTTGAGTCATTGGAGTTGGTTATTTACTCAAATTATTCACGGAAGTTAGTTACTCACTCAACTGCTTACTCAAGTTGAGTAATCAAGTTATTTACTCAAGTCATTCACCTGAAGTTAGTGATTTTCTAAGGTTATTCACTGAAGTTAGTTATTTACTCAAGTTATTCACCCAAATCATTTATTCAAAATAATCACTGTAGTTAGTTATCTACCCAAGTTATCCACTAAAATGATTCAACTCGAAACATTCACTCAGGACGTCCACTCAAATTATTCACTAAAACCATTCACCCCAAGTTCTTTATTTACCCAAGTACTCTTCGTTCTATCGACCTGTTTAGCGCCTTTTAATGAATATTCAAAGAAGGCAATCAACATACATAGGCTCATGCGGGTAGAACAACGAAGGGAAGTACAAGAAAACACACGAATATGCCCATACTCGTGTGTTTTCTTGTACTTCCCTTCGTTGTTCTACTCGCAATCTGTTCGACATGAATTCCACATAGGCTCATGCACGAGTCACGTGGCATGGCGGCGCGTGAGGAAAATTAATCTCAATTCTACGCTACGATATACGGGAAAGAAAAAACAATTAATAAGTAAATGAACGTGTAAGTAAATTAGTAAGTTGATAAATGAGTGAATAAATGAGTCGGTTAGTCAGTGAATTGTTAAATCTGTAAAGGAATAAATAATGAAAGATGCGGCGAAATTAATCAAGTGGAAGTTAGATATTTACAAAAAATAATAAAAAATAAATAAAAAAAATAAATATAAAATAAGACAAATTGGTAGTAGAAACTTCTTTAGTCTTTTTTTTTTTTTTTCTTTTTTTCGTCTCTCGAAACTTTCTTGAAAAGCTTCTGGCACCTTCTTGAGAAACAGATGAATAAAGGAGGAAGCGAACTGGGAAATAATTTGTGTTTGCCTCTTCTGACCTTCCGATTCGAGGAGGGGGGAAGGGGGGAGGGTAGGGGGGGAGAAAGAGGGAGACAAGGAGGACAGAAAATAAAAGGAGGAGGGGGAGGAGGAGGAGGAGGAGGAGGAGGAGGAGGAGGAGGAGGAGGCGGCGGCAAAGTAATACGAAAGAAGTGGAAGAAAAAAGAAGGAAGGAAGGATGAAGAGGAAGAAGAATGCAAAAATAAAACACGCTAACCAAGAGCAACTTCCCACGAAGAGCAGACAAGCTAGGATCAGCATCCGTCTCGGAATCGCCAACACCATCAGACTCAAAAGCAGAAGCAGGAACAGAGACAGAAGAAGATGAAGAAGAAGAAGAAGAAGAAGAAGCATAGGCAGAAGTAGGGGGCAGAAACAGAGGAGGAAGAAGAAGCAGGAGCAGAAGCAGAAGCAAAAAAGAGCAGAAGCAGCAGCAGAAGCAGAAGCGGTGTCAGGCGCAGAAGCAGAAACAGAGGGAGAAGCAGAAGCAGAAGCAGTGTCAGGAGCAGAAGCAGAAACAGAGGCAAAAGCAGTGTCAGAAGCAGAAGCAGAAAAGCAGGAGCAGAAAAGCAGGAGTGGCGGCGACGGCGCGCGCTACACCCCCGCTGCAGGCTTTAATCCCATTAAATAATTGGCCCCAAGACTGAGAGGCTTCACCCACAAACTGATTGGTCGAACTCGCTGTCATTAACGGGCGAGTCGGAGCAATCAGAGAGTCAATCTGCCACAAAGGGCGACGCCTGCGAGTACGAGGAACTGCGTGGGGGGGAGGGGTAGAGGGGGGAGGGGGGTGGGGGGAAGAGGGGGTATGGGGTGGGGTGGGGGGAAGAGGGGGTAGAGGAGGGAGAGGGGGTAGAGGGGGGAAGGGGAGGTGGAGGAGGGAAGAGGGGGGAAGGGAAGGGGTGGGGAGGTGGAGGAGATGGAGATGATGTTGAGGATGGTGATGAAGGTCAAGACGGAGAAGAGAGAGAAGATAAAGAATAAGTAGAAGAAGAAGAAAAAGAAAAAGAAAAAGAAGCAGAAGAAGAAGAAGGAAAAGGAGAAGAAGAAAGAAGAGAACCGAACAAAAACACAAGAACAAGAACGAGAACGAGAGTAATTGAAGGAAGATGAAAGATGGGGGAGGAGGAGGAGGAGAGGAGGAGGAGGAGGAGGAGAGGAGAGGAGGAGGAGGAGGAGGAGGAGGAGGGGGAGGAGAGGGGAGGGGGAGGGGGGGGGAGGAGGAGGAGGAGGAGGGGGAGGAGGGGAGGGGAGGGGAGGAGGAGGAGGAGGAGGGGGAGGGGAGGAGGAGGAGGAGGAGGAGGAGGAGGAGGAGGAGGAGGAGGAGGAGGGGGAGGAGGAGGAGGGGGAGGGGGAGGAGGAAGGGGAGGAGGGGGAGGGGGAGGGTCCTCCTGAAGGCGAGGCCGCAAGAGGTGAAAGGAAGGAAGGACCCCCCCCCCCCCCCCCCTCCTCCACCTCCTCCCCCCAACTTGTACTCAAATGGCTTATTTGTTTACATTGCGCAAGAAACTCTTCAAAAAAAAAGAACAAGTTTACCCTTCAAGCACAAGCAAGCAAGCAAAAAAAAAAAAAAAAAAAAAAATCAAGCGAATGAAAAAAGAAAAAAAGATCAAGCGAATGGAAAAGAAAGAAAGAATGAAAAAAATCCATCATATGTAAGAATGAAAGAATGAAAGAAAGAAACAAAAGAAAAAAAAATCAGAATGCGCAACCGCTCGCTTATCTCCCGGATAAAGACGAAGAATAATGACTAAAATAAAATAAAAAAAATACAAGAAGAACCAAAAAGAAAGAAAATAGAAGGGGGGGGGGAACGCAACAAGAATCAAGAAGAAGAAAAAAGAAAAAAAAATACAAGTAGAAACAAAGAAAAGGAGAAAAAAAAGGGACGAACAACGAAAAAATACAACCAAGAAAAAAAGAAAAGAAAAAGAAAAAAAAGCAACAAATAAAGAAAGAAACACAAGAATACAAGAATTAAGGAAAAAAGTATAGAAAAAACGAAAAAAACGATAAAAAAACGATCAAAAACGAAAAATACACGGGAAAGCAGCACTGGTTCCCCCAAAAAGCAGTAACACTAATATTACACTTAACACGGACACGCACGATAACAAGTGTTGATATTGAGGCATGAGAGAAAAAGCTAAACGGGAGGGAAAGAGGGAGGGAGGGACAAGAAGGGGGAATTGGAGAAGAGAGATGGAGGATGGAGAGGGAGGGAAGGAGGGAGAGGGAAGAGAAGGGAGGGGGGGGATGGAGATAGATAGATAGATAGATAGATAGATAGATAGATAGAGAGAGAGGGGGGGGGCAGGAGCTTGGATGAAAGAGAGAGAGAGAGAGAGAGAGAGAGAGAGAGAGAGAGAGAGAGAGAGAGAGAGAGAGAGAGAGAGAGAGAGAGAGAGAGAGAGAGAGAGGGAAAAAAAAGTAAATACGTTTGCATGTATTTTGATTTTCGTCCGTTCGTTCAAAAAATAAAATAAAAGCAAGAAGTTGATGCAGTAACAAGAGCAAGAGCAATAAAAATGGAAGGGAGATGAATTACGCAGAGAGAGAGAGAGAAGGAAAGAAAGAAAAAGACGGGTGAGAAAAAAGCATGAAGAACATGAGGAGGGTAACATTAGAACACACAATTTCCCTTTTTAAATCGTACTCTGCTCCTAGATTAAACAAAACGGCGTTGTTACATCACCCTCAGAAACGCCCTCGAAAAAAAAACGAAAAAAAAAAAATAATAAGTTGACGTCACAAGCACAAAGGAGGCGCCCTGTTGGGGGTTAAAGGGGGGGGGGGAGGCATCAAGAAAAGCAGAAGCAGAGGAAGCAGGGACGCAGACAGTGAGCGAGCGGGCGTACGGGCGGGCGGGCGGGTGGGCGGGGTCACAGCAGCTGAGTTTCTCTGCACGAGTGAGTGAACCCCTGATGGAGTGGGTGACGGAGCAGCTTCCGACAGCCAACCTCACCGGAACCTTCATTTACTTCCTCTCCTCAACCAACGCCCGCGGACCGAGCCGACATCGCCGCTCATGACCGCCCACGATCGCCCACGACTGCCTATGGCCGCTTCCCCCCCCCCCACCGCCCACGAGCGCCTAAGGGCCCGCCTCACCCATCGGCGTTCCCAGGGACCTTCGAGGGTGTGACTGAAGAGGCGAGGCGGGTGTTCCCTTTACTCCCGTGCGTCGTCTCGTTGCGTCTCGTTAGGGATGAGGGAGGGGGAGAGGGAGGGAGAGGGAGGGGGAGAGGGAGGGTGAAAGAAGGAGGGAGAGGGAGGAAGAGGGAGGGAGAAAGAGAGAGGAGGGAGAGGGGGAGATAGGTGGTGCGAGAGGGAGAGGAGGAGATAGGAGGTGAGAGAGGGAGAGGTAGGAGGTGCGAGAGAGAGTTGGAAGAAAAGGAGTATTACCGACAGGGAAATAAAGAAGAGTTGGAGCCCACCAGGGAATGAAGGAGGGGAATGGCAAAGAGAGAGGGAGAGGGAGAGGGAGAGGGAGAGGGAGAGGGAGAGGGAGAGGGAGGGAGAGGTGAGGGAGAGGGAGAGGGAGAGGAGAACAGACACGGTGCCCTAGCGATCAGGTGCGCCATCGTTGCGTCATCATTAGCACGTCGCAAGACAGGTCGTCCCTTGATATAACGGACAGGAGATCAAGGGTCGTAATTGGGAGGGATGGGAGGGGGGGGGGGGGAGTGAAATAAGCTCGAGCTTCTTGCCGTCACCGATATGCCCTCCCCCTCCCCTTCCCCCCTTCCCCCCACGTGTCGCCTCGTCCTCCTCATAACGTGGTTGTAACGATCTCGCCGTGCTCATTACACGCTATGAACTACACCGTAATATGACATATGACAGCGGTGACACAAGCAAATCGTCACATGATCCTCCTCCTTGCGTCACGGCCACACCTAAGGTCGTGAGATGAGGGGGAGGGAGGAGGAAGAGGGAGGGAGGGAGAGGGAAGGGGAGAAAGACTTTTGTTCTTCCCTTGTTCTTCCTGTTCTTCTTATGGATTCTCTCTCAGACCTGCTTTCTGTCCTCCAGCCTCCCTCCTCCTACGTCAACTTTATACTACCTCTCCCCCTTTATCCCTCCCTCCCTCCCTCCCTACCGCTCCCCCCCAACCCCCACAAACACCACCCCCTCCCACCCGCACCCCCCAGCAACCGTCCCGGCACCACTCCGGCAAAACAAATAAGCCCGACTTTTATTATTGAGAATCCAATTTCTTTCTCCCTGTCCCGAACGCCTTTTCCGAGAGCGAAGGGGCTTCCCGACACCGCTCCGACCCCGCCGCCGACACCTGCTCTCCGATCCCTCATTCATGAAACAAAGATCACGTTGCCGGTGCTCCTCCCCCTCCCCCTCCCCCTCCCCCTCCTCCTCCTCCTCCTCCTCCTCCTCCTCCTCCTCCTCCTCCTCCTCCTCCCTCCTCCTCCCCCTCCTCCTCCTTCTCTATATCTCTGCCTTCTAATTCTCCTCTTCTCCTCATTTTTCGTCTTACCTTTACATCTTCTTATCACCTTTATTGTTATAATAAATAATAATAATAATTATTATTATTATTATTATCATCATTATCACTACTATTATCGTTATCATTACTACCATTACAGTGAGCATAATTAGCAATCGTCATCACCAACCATCAATGCCGTAATCATGTTCACCATCAGTCTCCTCCTCCTCCTCCTCCTCCTCCTCCTCCTCCTCCTCCTCCCCTTTCTCCTCCTCCTCCTCCTCCCCTTTCTCCTCCCCCCCTCCTCTTCCCCTATTCCTCCTCCTCTTCTCCTCCTTACCCTTCACCCTTCACCCTTCCCTGTTACCGAGTCGATACAGTGACACTCCTACATTCGTTGAGCGTCTTGCCATCGGGAGGGGGAGGGGTGATGAGGGTGGGGGAGTGAGGGGAAGGGTAGGGGGTGGAGTGAGGGGAAGGGTAGGGGAGGAGGGGAGGGTGGGGGTGGAGTGAGGGGAAGGGTAGGGGGGTGATGAGAGTGGGGGTGGAGTGAGGGGAAGGGTTGGGGAGGAGAGGAGGGTGGGGATGGAGTGAGGGGAAGGGTAGAGGGAGGAGGGGGGGTAGGAGATTGATCTTTTCAACTCGTGTGCCTCGAAACCTTTCCTCCGCTTCTAAAACGAGGCTGTTTACTCGTCCCCGTTTTGTCCCCTGTGGATTCCCTCTGGACGCTGCACAGGTGGATTTTTTTTTTCTTTTTTTTTGGAGTGGATTTTTTTTTTTTGAGAGTGGACTTTTTATGGGAGTGGACGCGACTGGACTCTCCTAAGTGTAATTTTTGCGAGCGGCCTTTCGCGGGGAGACGCGAGTGGACTCTCCTTAAGTGGACTTTTGACGACTGAACTATCCGAAGTGGACTTTGCGCGACTGAACTATCCGAAGTGGACTTTGCGCGACTGGACCCCCTACTCGGGACGAAACCTCGAGCAAACAAGGCCCGCTGCAGATGTGAGGAGCGTGACCCAGCTAACAAGCCAGGGCTGACCCCAAATGAGGCTCATTCATCAGCCCTGAGACGGGAAGGGGGAGGGGAGGGGGGAGGGGAAGGGGGAGGGGGAGAGTGACAGTTGGAAGTCACAATCCCGTGAAAATTGCGATCGTTATTGACGCCTTTGAGCGCTATTCTCCCTCCCTCTCATCCACCCCGTTCTCCTCCTCTTCCTCTTTTCTTCTCGTTCGCCTATTGTGTGACCTTCGACCCCTCTCTCTCTCTCTCTCTTCCGAGGTCAATTGTTACCGCCACCATTTGATTTTCGCCTTGTATTCCTTTTTTTTCACGATTTTCTTTACTTGAAGAAATAATGAACAGCATGCAAACACGCATAGGAACGCTAATACGGCAGACAAACAAGCGCAAATTGACGCAGACAACCTCTGTTTATCTATTTATCTCTATCTACCTATATGTATGTATATCTGTGCCTCGCTCTCTCTCTCTTGTCTCTCCTCTCCTCTTCTCTTTTCTCCTCTCCTCTCCTCTCCTCTCCTCTCCTCTCCTCTCCTCTCCTCTCCTCTCCTCTCCTCTCCTCTTTCCCCATTTCTCCCCTCTCCCCCCCCTCAATCCGCAGCCTTTCAAAACCTGAATCTCCCGCGCCGACCACCACCCACCACCTAACACCCACCCAACCCACCACCCACTCCAAAAGCTCCTAGGGCCGCGCGGACGATGCCTAATTGGTAATTGCCCATAGCTGTGTGTGCGTACGACCGTGACATCCGGCGCGCGGGTAATCTAAACACGGGGTAGTTGCGGTCAGTCAAATTTCCATCGCCTATCCACCCGCGACGGACATCAACAACTGCTGCTCTTCGGCGCAAACATGCTCCTCCTCGCACGCACCGGCGGCCTCGAGGGTGGGGGAGAAGGGGGGGAGGGGAAGGGATGGAGGGAAGGGGAGAGGGAGGGAGGAGGGGGGAGGGAGAGGGAGGGAGGGAGGAATAGGAGAGGAGAGGAGGAAGGAAGGAGGGAAAGAGAGGAAGGACAGAAGAAGAAGAGGGAGAGGAAAAGGAGTATAGGGGGGAAAGGGAAACGCGAGGGGGAGGGGGGAGCAGAGATAGAGGGAAAGAGAAGGAGAGGAATAAAAAGACAGATAGATAAATAGACAGATCCCTCCCCTCTCTCTCTCTCGCCAAAGATCGGAGAACCTACCCAGCGGCGGTAGGGGGGGGGGGTCGTGTGAGGCCCGAATCCTGATAATTTTTAAACGCGGAAATAAGGTTGTAAGGGATTACCGCTTTAGGGGGGGGCGAGGGGGGGGGGGTAACGCTTCCTCCCAATATCCTCTTCTGCTTTCTCCTATCCACTTTGCTTATTCACCTCTTCTTTATCCACTCGTATTTACTCATTTGTCTCTTGTATTATCTCCTTGTATTCACTTATTCGCCTCCTTATCAACTCGCATTTCTCTAGATAGATAGATAGATAGACATGTTTGGGAAAGACGAGAGAGAGAGAGAGAGAGAGAGAGAGAAGAAAGGAAGGGAGAGGAGAAGAAAGAGAAGAAAAGTGATTGAGAATAAAAAAAAATAAAAAAGAATCAGAGAAAGAAGAAAAAAAAGGAAAAAAAAGTAAAGAAACAACGAATCAAATTCCCATCTCTCATACTAATACCCCCCCCCCCTCCCCCTCCCCCTCCTCTTCCTCCTCCCTCTCCTCTCTCTCTCTCTCTCTCTCTCTCTCTCTTCCTCCTCCATCATCTTCCTCCTCCCTCCCTCCCCGCCCAACTTCCTCCCCCTCGCCCTGTCCTTAACACACCGCGTCTTCCATTCTCCTTCCCTCCCTTTCCTCCCTCCCTCCCTCCCTCCCTTTCCCCTTCCCTCCTTCCTCCTACCTACCTCCTCCCTCCTTCCTTCCCTCCCTCCTTCCCTTCTTCCATCCCTCCCTCCAACCCTCCCTCTCTCCCTCCACCCCTCCTTCCTCCCTCCCTCCCTCCACCCCTTCCACCCCTTCCCTCCCTCCCTCTTTTACTACCCCCCTTTCCCTCCCTCCCGCAGCAGAACACAGCATAATACATATATAGAGCACCCGAGTCGAGTCCCACGTGCGAATCAACTCCTTAACACAGCCATTACCTCCGTTGCCGAGTAACTCCCCCCCCCCTCCCCCCACCACTCCTCCTCCTCCTCCTCCCCTCTCCCCCCCTTCTCCCTTCCCCACTACCCTATAACCCCTTAAACGCCCTTAAACGCCCTTAAAGCCATGTGTAACAGGTGCTTCACAGGAGAAGAGGAGAGAAAAAGGGAGAGGGAATGGGGGAGGGAGGAGGGAGGGAGGGAGGGAGGGAGGGAGGGAGGGAGGGAGGGAGGGAGGGAGGGAGGGAGGGAGGGAGGGAGGGAGAGTAGAGAGAGAGAGAGAGAAAGGGCATTTGTAAATAAAGAGAGAAAACGGATATCAATAGATATAATGAAACGGAAAAAAAAAACACATACGGGATAAGGTGGCTACTTCCCTCTCCTCCCCATCGTCCACTTCCCTCCCCCCCATCCCCTACCCCTCTTTAAAAGATAAGCTTATCCTGGTGACAAACACATTCCCCGAAATTCCTTGAGTCCTGTTCCTTATTCGGCCACTGTCCCACCATCCCACCACAGACCGACAGATTGCCCACCTCCCTCTTCTCCGCCTCCCTCTCCCCCACCTCTACTTCTCCCCCACTTCCCTCTTCCCCACCTATACTTCTCCCCCACCTATACTTCTCCCCTCCTCCCCTTCCGCCTCTTACAGCTCGCTTCTCCTCCCCATCTCCCCTCCTCCATATCCCCTTACTTAAAATTCTCCCCTCAATCCATTCCCCTCCCACACCTCTCCCCTTTCCCCCATCCCCCTCCCACACCTCTCCCCTTTCCCCCATCCCCATCCCACACCTCTCCCCTTTCCCCAATTCCCCTCTCCCCATCCCCATCCCTCTCCATCCCTCCCTCCCTCCACCCTTCTCCTCCCAATCACCTTTATCTCCATCCTAAGGAGCGAGAGAAGGAGGCCCCACCGTCTTGTCCCGTCTCGTCCCCATCTTTCAAAACGTCTTAAAGAGGGAGAGGGAGACGGAGAGATAAAAATGAGAGACATCTCGAAGCCACACAGAGAGATAGATGAAGGAAGAAGAGGAAGAAGAAAAATAATAATAAGAAGAAGACAAAGAAGCAGCAGAAGAAAAAGAAGAAAAAAAGCAAGCAGAAAAGGCAGAAGAAGAAACAGACGAACAAGAAGGAATGAGAGAGAGAGACAGGAATCCGTCAGCCACGGCATATTTCCCCCCCCCCCCTCTGTCCTGAGCCCGCCACCCCCCCTACCCCCACCCAAACCAACGAGATCGTCTCCCGAGGCAACGAGCCTATAAAAGCCGCCTCTTCCTAGGCCTACGAGCACCTACAGGGGGGAGGAGGGGGGGAAGGGGGCGAGGGGGGGAGGGGTGAAGGGGGAGTGTCAGACGCAGCGCCACCATCGCAGGGACAAACCAGTTTTTATGCCTCCCCTAATGAGCGCCACCGCCAGGTTTATGACCGGCCCACGAGTACCATTTAGTACCAATTTTGTACCATTTTAGTACCATTGTCCGGCTCCAACCAGGGACACTCGCCTGTTGATTTGTGTGTAAAAGGGGGTGTGGGGGTTGAGGAAGGAGGGAGGGGGGAAGGACGGGATGGGAGGAGGGAGGGAGGGGGTGGGAAGGAGGGAGGAAGGGAGGGAGGGAAGGAGGGAGGTGGAGGAGGTGAATAAGAGCGTCACTTTACTAGTTTATGACAGCCGATGCTCGTTCTCGCCATCAAAACCACCCTTTTTAAGCCGGCCGTGTTATCCTTGCCTCTCCTGCTCCTCCTCCCTTCCCCTCCTCCCCTCCCCTCTCCTACCATCCTACTTACCCCCTCTTCTTCCCTTCCTACCCTCCTCATACCAATTCCCCATACCCTCCTCCCCCCTACCGACACCCCATCCCCTTCTACACCCCCATACCACCCCACATTCTCTCCTCCCCTCCTCCCCCCTTCCCCATCATCCATCCCCCTTCCCTCCCTTCCCCTCCCTCCCTCTTTCCCTCCCCCTCTCCTCCCTCCCTCTCCTCCACCAGCCTGCCGAAACCACCTCCGTCTCCTGCTCAGGTTTCTAATTAAGTAACTTTTGTTTCACGCCAGCCTCCGAGACGCCATAAAGAGCACCGCAGAACATAGTGTGCGGAGGGCTGTTCGCTGCCCACGGTGTCGCGGGATTTGAAGGGGGAGGAGGGGAGATGGGGGAGGGAGGGAAGGGGAGGTGGGGTGGGAGGAGGGAAGGGAGGAGGGGGAAGGGGAGGTGGGA
Source organism: Penaeus monodon (assembly GCF_015228065.2). NCBI lineage: Eukaryota > Metazoa > Arthropoda > Malacostraca > Decapoda > Penaeidae > Penaeus > Penaeus monodon. The sequence continues at coordinate 3,080,997 of NC_051428.1, read as the reverse complement.
AGGGGTGGGAGGAGGGGAAGGAGTGGGGAGGAAAGGAAGGAGGAGGGGGATGGGGAGGGAAAATAGAGGGGAGAAGTAAGTAAACGAAGGAGAGATGGAGAGGAGTAAACGGAGCGAGGGCGAGGAGGAGGAGGAGGAGGAGGAGGAGGAGGAGAGAGAGGAGAGAGAGGAGGAGAGAGGAGAAAGAGAAGGAAGAGGAGGAGGAGGAGGAGGAGATAGAGGAGAAGAGAAGGAGGAGAAAGAGAAGAAGGAGAAAGAGAAAGGAGGAGAAAGAGAAGAAGGAGAGAGAAGGAAGAAAGGAGAAAGAGAAGAGAAAGAGAAGAGAAAGAGAGAGAAGAGAAGAAGGAAGAAGAGGAGGAGGAGGAGGGACCCGGGAACGGAATGCATGGCACGACAGTCATTCAAAAGCATGGCGAGAGATAGGGAGTGACCGCGACTGATTGACTGCCTTGCCGGCCGATGGGATCATTGATTTCAGCCTCTTTTGTGAACACATTTTTTAAATCCATCCTCTATCGGTTATCTTCATCGCCGTCTTCCCTTTCCTTCTTTTTCTTCGTCGTTTTTTTTCTACTTTACTGTTGTCGTTATTACTTTTATTATTACTATTATTTATATTATTACTATTATTATTATTATTATTATTATTATCATTATAATTACCATTATCATTATCATTAATACTATTATCATTATCATGATTATTCAGCTTCTACTCCTCATGCCTTTCCACCATTTCCCTCCTTTTCTTCTCCTCCCTCCTCCTCCCCCCCCTCTTCCTCCCCCTCCCCTCCCCCCTCCTTCCCTCTCCTCCTCCTCCTCCTCCTCCTCCTCCTCCTCCTCCTCCTCCTCCTCCTCCTCCTCCTCCTCCTCCTCCTCCTCCTCCTCCTCCTCCTCCTCGCCTAACCAATAGCCCTTAAATCATTCCCACTGATGAAGAATGGCGCCCGCAATTAACCGGCCACAAATAATTCATACAGAAAACTATCGTAACCGTGGAATAAAAAAGGCACAAAAATAAAAAAAAGGGGCAAAAAATAAAGAGCGAGGGGCTGGAGTAGCGTGTGCGTGCGTGCGTGCGTGCGTGCGTGCGTGTGGAGAGGGAGGCCGGAGCGCGCGCGGGCGTGGGGCGGCGGTGGGCCTGGACGCGGCGTCATAAATAAGGCGCCCGCCATAAATAAAAGCGGCAGCGCTTCTGAACGACATCTGCCAATCATCTGCCAACCCCGGTAGCCTGGCTAAGTACGCGGCAGCTTTAGTAAAAACCTACAGACGCGGCGTGGGCGCGATCATTTTCCCCGGGATGGGGTGTCATTAGGTGCAGCTCGTATATTGCGCCAGGAGTTGGCTATCATTCATGACACCTGCCAATCATTGCCCCGCCGCCGCCGCCGCCGCCGCCGTCCTCCTCCTCCACCGGCCCGCCACCGCCGTCTTCAGGCCCCGACTCCTCCCGCCCGACTCCTCCGACCTGGGCCCGACCCGACCCAACCGCTGGACCGGTCGGGGCCTTTGCTCAAGTCGGTTGGTCGGTTCGGCGATCAGCGGGGAAATGGCGGGGCGGGTGACGCAGAGAACGCAGTTCGGATGCGTTCGGGCTCGTTAGGATGACTCTCTCTCTCTCTCTCTCTCTCTCTCTCTCTCTCTCTCTCTCTCTCTCTCTCTCTCTCTCTCTCTCTCTCTCTCTCTCTCTCCCCCCCTCTCTCTTCCGAACCGTCACACACATCCACGAACCAAACCAGACTCGTCAAAACCCCGAGACATCGCCATCGAGACGAAAAGGTCGACGTTACGCGCTGCCGACATGGGATTCTCGCTCTCTCGGCCGCCCGTCGCCTAGCAGCCTCATGCCCCGCCCCCCCGTAATTATCTTAGAGGTCATAAATAACCCAGGTTTGAACATCACTTATGACACCTGCCAATCATTGAGCTGCTCCTTCTTTAGGGTCCCACTCCGCCAGCGTGTGAGTGAGTGAGGGTGTGTGTGTGTGTGTGTGTGTGTGTGTGTGTGTGTGTGTGTGTGTGTGTGTGTGTGTGTGTGTGTGTGTGTGTGTGTGTGTGTGTGTGTGTGTGTGTGTGTGTGTGTGTGCGCGCGTGCGCGCGCGCGTGTGGGTGTGTGTGATGGATAAAAAGAGGGAAAGAGAGTGAAGGAAAAAGAAAAAAGAAAGAGAGAGAGAGAGAGAGAGAGAGAGAGAGAGAGAGAGAGAGAGAGAAAGAGAGAGAGAGAGAGAGAGAGAGAGAGAGAGAGAGAGAGAGAGAGAGAGAGAGAGAGAGAGAGAGAGAGAGAGAGAGAGAGAGAGTGTGTGTAAAACAACCGCGCTAAACACATCTGTAATTGTGCGTGAGTGTGCGCGGGTGAGCATTAAAGTGCACACGAGTGGCTCGAGAGTTCGCTTGTGCACAGTGGCCGCGGAGGGGGGAGGGAGGGAAGGAGGGAGGGAGTGAGGGAGGAGGAGGGAGAGGGAGAGGGAGAGGGAGAGGGAGAGGGAGAGGGAGAGGGAGAGAGAGAGGGGGGGGGGGTAGGGCGAGCGCGTGGCTCTCCTCTTGTAAACACACGTGTATATGCGGGAGGGGGGGGGGGGGAGACAGGGAGGGGATGGCAAGAATTAAAAGAAAGGATAGAAAACGAGGAAGGACAAGAACAAGGACATAGATAAAGAGTACGAAAAAATACATAAAAAAAAAAGAATAGTGAACAACAAGAAAAAAAGAAAGAAAAAGAAATTAACGACGGAAACAAGAAAGCGAAGGTAAGGACCAGAAAGAGAAAGACGAGGAGGAAGAGAAGAGATAGGGGGATGGGGGGGGGGGAACGGAGAGAGGGAATGGAGCGGGGGGGGGGGGGAGTGTTGTAGATTGTGGGTTAAATATGATGAGCAGCTTAACTTGAGGCATGATCATTTCTTCACATGTGAGAGGGAGTGTCGGGGGGAGGGCAGGGGGAGGGCAGGGGGAGGGAGAGAAAGAGATGTGTGTGTGTATCTTTATATGTGTAAGTGATATGTGTGTTGGGGTGGGGGGTGGGGGGTGGGGGGGTTGGATCTGTGTGTGTGCGTTATATATGGGGTTGTGTGCGGACCGCGGGACTGTGTGTGTGTGTGTGTGTGTGTGTGTGTGTGTGTGTGTGTGTGTGTGTGTGTGTGTGTGTGTGTGTGTGTGTGTGTGTGTGTGTGTGTGTGTGTGTGTGCGCGCGCGCGCGTGTGTGTACGTGGACCCGCGCGTGTTTTTGCATACTTCAAAACACATTGACAACACAACCTTTTCTCAACCTTCCCACAAAAATACTAAACTATTCAAGCAAGTCCCTAAAACCAAAAAAAACAAATGCACAACAAACAAACAAACAAAATAACAATGATTAAGGTAAATCTCCAGGGCGAGGGCGAGCGGGACCCGACGCCGCGCCAGGCAACGCGCGGCCGACGCGGGCGAGACGGAGCGCCTCCCGAGCGACCGAGGGCGGCGCTTCGGGGCCGATTATCGCCGCCTGACGACCTTCCTCCTCTTCAGTCTCTTCTTCCTTTCTTTCCCTTTTTTCCCTTCTCTTCATCATCATCATCATCATCATCATCCTCCTCTTCCTATTCTATTTTTTTTTTATTCTTTTTTTTTCTTCGGTTCACTTCCTATTATTCGCCTTCCTCTTCCAACTCTTCCTCTTCTTCCTCTTCTTCTTCCTCTTCTTCCTCCTCCTCTTCTTCTTCTCCCCCTCCTCCTCCTGCTCTTTCTCCTCCTCCGCCCCCCCCCCGTCCCTCGTTCCCGCCCAACGACGCTTCTCCTCGATTCAATTAGGTCTTTGGCGGGAAAACAAGGCCTCTCCTTCTCCAGCTTTATTTTCCTTTCTTTTCCCCTTATATTTATCTTCCTCTTTGCTTCCTCTCCTCTCCTCTGATTTCTTCACTTTCAACCCCTCTTCTTTTTCTTTTTCTTTTCTAGTTTCCTCTCTCCCAACACCCTCTTCATTCTCTCTCTCCTCTTTCTCTCCTTTCTCATCCTCTACCTTTCGTTCCCTCCCTCATTCTTCCCCTTCTTAATAAAAAAAAATTCTCACGCCTCCCTTTTCCTCCAAACTCCCCCTTTCTCTCCTTCCCTTCTCCTTCTTTCTTTCTTTCTTTCTTTCTTCCTTCCTTCCCTCCATCCCTCCTTCCTTCCCTCCATCCCTCCTTCCTTCCCTCCTTCCTCCCTCCCTCCCTCCTCTCTCCTCTCTCCTTCCTCCCCCTTCCCTCCCTCCCTCGTCTTTCTTCCTTCCTCCTCCCTCCTCCTCCTTTCCCACAGCCCCCCCCTCGCGCCGTGCGGCCTCCCGTGGTGGCGGGGCGGGAGGAGGCGCAAGTAATCAGAGGTTCTAGCTACAAATGCCCGGCCCTTGCCCGGAATCGTCACCTTGCAATTACGGTTCCTTGCAACAACGACCACCATTACCTAGATAGTCGCTGATAGACGGTTGCTAGTCACGCGCAGGCTATTGGCCGCTGCTGCTAGTGCTGGTGGAGAAGGCGCTGCTGCTGCTGCCGTGTTGAAGGGGGCGAGGGAGGGACTGTGGTCGGGGGGATGGGGGAGGGGGGAGGGGGGAGAAGGAAGGATAGAAGGGGAGGGGGGGGAGAAAGTGGCGTGGTGTATTCCCAGGGCCTTTTTCCCCACAAGATAGGAATTGCAGGTTGCAAAGGGGAGAGGGAGAGAAGGGAGAGGGAGAGGGAGAGGAGAGGGAGAGAGGAGAGAGAGAGAGAGAGAGAGAGAGAGAGAGGAAGGAGAGAGAGAGAGAGAGAGAGAAGGAGAGAGAGAGAGAGAGAGAGGAAGGAGAGAGAGAGAGAGAGAGAGAGAGAGAGAGAGAGAGAGAGAGAGAGAGAGAGAGAGAGAAGAGAGAGAGAGAGAGAGAGAGAGAGAGCAGAAAAGGACAGAAAAAAATAAGTGCTTCTTTCGACTAAATCTCTTCAATTTCCCCCCCCCCCCTCTCCTCCTCCTTTACCTCCCCCCCCCCGCCCGTCTGACCCCGTTTCAAACGTCCAGTCTCTCAACCTTCATTGATTCTGATGTTTTTCTTTCGCTCTAATCTGTGTGCAGTTAAATCTCGGCCTCTCTCCCCTCCCTCTTCCCTTCCCCCTCCCCCTGCTCCTCTCCCATTACCCCTCCTCTCCCTCCCATTACCCCTCCTCTCCCTCCCATTACCCCTCCTCTCCCTCCCATTACCCCTCCTCTCCCTCCCATTACCCCTCCTCCTTTCCCATTACCCCTCCCTCTCCCTCTCCCCTCTCCCCCTCCCACGACCCCCTCCCCTGGCAGTACCGATAAGAGCCGAGACAACCAACAGGGATAATGATAGGAATAACAGCAACAGAGGTTAACAGATGACAACACGAAATCAAATAACCTCACTAATAACGACCGCTCATTGTAACGACCGCTGGGGGGGGGGGGAGTGAATGAGAGTGAACAACTTAACATGACCTTATTTTCATTCACGTCTTCAGTGACGAGATAATATTAAAAGAAAAAAAAAATAGAAATAATGTGATGATAAATTATCTAAGAATAGAATAGAAAAGAAATAAAAAATGTTGAGGATATTATTTTTTTCATTTAAAGCATGTGTACCGACGAGAGAAAATAATTTAAAAATATGAAGATCTAAATTTGATTATAAAATACACACACACACACACACACACACACACACACACACACACACACACACACACACACACATATATATATATATATATATATATATATATATAAATTCTGAGAGACGAAAGGTAAAGGGCACATCATCACTCTATCAAAGCTGGCACAGGTGAAGCGGCACCCACCTGTGCCAGCTGTGACCTCGCATGACACGGACGACGAAATAGGGTCACGAACATGGCGGAGAGAGTAAAAAAAAAAGTAAGGGAGGGAGGAGGGGGAGAACAGAGGATAGGGAGGGGGTTGGTGGGGGGGAAAGCAGGTGGGTGGGAGGGGGAAAGGAGGAGGAGGAGGAGGAGGGAGGAGGAGGAGGAGGAGGAGGAGGAGGAGGAGGAGGAGGAGAGAGGAGGAGGGAGGAGGAGGAGGAGGAGGAGGGGAGGAGGAGGAGGAGGAGGGGGAGGAGGAGGAGGAGGAGGGGGAGAGGAGGAGGAGGAAAGGGGGAATAGAGTAGAGGTGAAGAAACAGGGAATAGGGGAGAGGAAAGAGCAAGGGGATAGGGGATATGTAGGAGGAAGGAAGGGAGAGAGAGGGAGAGAGAGAGAGAGAGAGAGAGAGAGAGAGAGAGAGAGAGAGAGAGAGAGAGAGAGAGAGAGAGAGAGAGAGAGAGAGAGAGGAGTCGAGAAGTTGACAGGAAAGAAGAAAGAGGAGAAGGGATAAGAGAAAAGGGGGAGAAAGCATAGGGGATAAGGGAGAGAGGAGAGCAGAGAGAAACGGCAGAAGAAAGAGGATAGGAGAGGTAAGAGGATAAAGCGACAACATAGAGAATAAAAAGAGGGGGATGGGAGGAGGGAGGGGTGTGGAGGGGAAAAAGTGGGGGTAGGGGGGGGGGGGCAAAGGTGGTGGTAGCGCCAACAAAAATTTGATAATTGCAGGACTGGAGCGCCGCAGGGGGGTGGGGGGAGGGGGGGAGCGGCCAACACCAGGCCCATACCAACAAAGGTTCGCGGATCCGGAGAAAAAAAAAAAAAAAAAAAAAAAAAAAGGCGACTAATCATGGTAATAGTAATAATAGCAGTAACGTAATGGTAATGGTAATAATAGCAGTAGCAGTAACAGTAACGGTAATATGGTGGTAACAGTATCAGTAACGGGGACGGTAACGTAACGGTAATAGGGTAACAGTATCAGTAACGGTAACAGTAACAGTAAAATGGTAATGGTAATATGATGATGGTAATGGTAATAGTGTAATGGTTATGGAAATATAGTTAAATGGTAATAGTAACAGTAATGGTATTGTTACGTAATGACAATTATACTGTTAAGGAAAAATATACACAAATGTGAAAAATGATAATGACAAAAAATAAAATAAAAATAAAAAGGATACAAGATGATAAAAGAAATAGAAAAAAAAAATATAGTAATAAAATTGTTGATGATAATGATAAAGAATATGGAATCAGGAAGACAAGGAAAAGTTGTAAAAGCAAGTACAAGGTAAACAACTAGAATACAACAATAACAAAAACAATGATAACATTAACAACAGAAGCAATATAAAACCAAAGACAAAAACAAAATGATAAAAATAAATAAATAGATAAATAAATAATGATATGCAACAAATTGCAAGGCACCTCGACGCGTGCTCCTCCTCCCCTTCACGGAAACCTCTGGAACCCCAACCCCAACCCCCAACCCCAACCCCACCCCCCAGACACACATGTGCTGCAACACCCCCATGACTTATTGTTAATTATTATTATTATTATCATTATTATCATTATTACTATTATTATTATTACTAGTCATCATCATAATCATTATCATCATCATCGTCATCCTCATCGTCATCATCGTCATCATCGTCATTATTATTATGATTATTAAAATTATTATAATAATCAAAACAGTTAAATAACAACAACAATAATGATACACAACAACACTAATGACAACAAAACAATAACGCTAATAACAAAAACATAAATCAACGAACACACTGCACCAACAAGCACGGCCTGCAACGCCGCCACAGAAGAGGCGAGAGATTGCAATAACAATAACACGGCTTCCTGCAAGTCGGCCACATCTCGCCCGTGCAGGAGAAGTGCCCGGATGCCCGGCCTATCTGCGCCAACCATCCATATCTTGCACCTCTCCCTCTCTCTCTTTCTCTCTCTATCGTTTCTCGTTTCTCTCTCTCTCTCTCGTTTCTCGTATTTCGTTTCTCTCTCTCTCTCTCTCTCTCTCTCTCTCTCTCTCTCTCGCTTTTCATTCTCGTATTGCGTTTCTCTCTCTCTCTCTCATTTCTCGGATTTCGTTTCTCTCTCGCTCGTTTCTCGTTCTCTCTCTCTCTCTCTCTCTCTCTCTCTCTCTCTCTCTCTCTCTCTCTCTCTCTCTCTCTCTCTCTCTCTCTCTCTCTCGCCCGTTCGACCTTCCTCCCATCTATCACCTTGTCTGTTTCGACTTTGAGTTATTATTTTGTTTTTTGTTTTTGTGTGTGTTTTGTTTGTTTGTTTTCGGGTTTCCTTTATTCGTTCTCGCACTCTTATTCTCATCGCCTTGTATTAATTCGGTGTGTCTGTCGCGAAGGCGTCCTTGGCGGTCGCCATTTTTTTCTTGTTCCTCTCGCCTCGCCTACCTATTCGAACACAGCCGCCTGGAGAGACAACTGACCTCTCATTACGTTGGTCTGGGACGGTGTTCGGATCCCTGGAGCTTGGCCTTTGGCAGCTCATGGCCCCGCCAAAGAGGCTCGCCAAAGCATCGAAAATAAATAAAAAAAAAAAAGACAAGAATAACCCACTGCCTTTGAATTTTTTTTTTTTTTTTTTTTGATAGCACGAAACCAAAACAAAATAATAAAAAAAGACTAACTGGTAGATCGCCCGAACGCGGAAGAACACAGGTCGACCCCAGCAAGACGTGCGTGCGAAGTCACCTCCCTCGCATACGAACACGCTCAACTACTCAACAGAATTACTGATAGCACTATTATCGTCTTAATCCTCCAACGCAAAAAAAAAGAAAAAAAAAAAGAAAAAGAAAAAAAAATATGGGTGAATAAGTCTTCGAAAAAAAGACCGCTGAGAAGGGAAAACAAAGGAGAGGGGAGAGAAAGAGAAAGAGATGAAGGGAAAAAAAATAATGACGATAAAAATGGGAAATGGAATAAAACAGAATAAAATGTAAAGTTAAACAAGGGGAAGATACAACGATTAGAAAGAAAGACAAGAAAACAAATATTTTATCAAAAGAACAGACAAAAGGAGAAGCGGAGAGAGGCAGAGAGAGATTTTTTTTCTTATTTTCTCCAAACAATAAACGAAAGAAGGGAAGAGAAGAGTAACCAGAAAACGAAAGATAAAAAAAAGACAAAGAGAAGAATATATAAAACGACTCGTTATAAAAGAGCAAAACGAAAAGAATAGATAGCGAAGAGGGGAGGAGAGAGAGAGAGAGAGAGAGAGAGAGAGAGAGAGAGAGAGAGAGAGAGAGAGAGAGAGAGAGAGAGAGAGAGAGAGGGAGAGAGAGATAATGAGGGAAAAGGGGAAATGCGTAGGCTTATCATAGCAGTATCAGAACCACATAGATCACAGTGTCGAGTCGGGGACGAAGATCTCCCCGCTACGACCGTAGGACAGGCGAGCAGCAGGGGGGGGGGGGGGGAGGGGAGGAGGAGGGGAAGAAGGATGGGAAGGAAGTGGTGGGGAAGGAAGAGGTGGGGAAGAGGAAGGGGGGAAGAGGAAGGGGGAAGAGGAAAGGGGAAGAGGAAGGGGGGAAGAGGAGGGGGGGGAAGAAAGAGGAGATGGGGGAGAGAGGGTAGAAGAGAGAGGGAGAAGGGGAAGGAGGGGAAAAGGGGGAGGAAGGAAAGAGGAGGGGAATGCGGAGGGGAAGAAAGGGGAAAGAGGAGTACCAGAAGAAGACAAGGAGAAGCGAAACAGACCGAAAAGGGGAAAGGGGAAGGAAGGATAAGAAGAAAGGGAGAGATAAGGGGTTTAAATGGGAGGGAAGGGGACGATCCTTACCCTCCTCCAACCCTGCTGATAATAACCTAATCTCGCTAATTCTCGCACATTCTCGCTGTAGTGCGTGTCTCTCGCGTCACGACAGATCGCAACCTCTTTTTCTCTTTTCACAGGCAGGGAAGCGAATCGGACGAGATCATCATCATCAAAACATAACTAAAGGAAAGAAAAATAATAACCACACAAGAAGAAGAAGAAGAAGAAGAAGAAGAAGGAGAAGAAGAATACGACCATGCAAGCACAACCGTTGTCTCACAGTATGTACCTGCCAATCAAACATGCACGCACGCGCGGTACTCAGGTATCACGTGCATTCCAGCACGCGAAGTGTACCATGCAATAGCTGTGCATGGGAGAGTAAACACGAGAGGATGGATGAGGGCGACGAAGGAGGAGGAGGAGAAAGGAGGATACGCAGGAAGAGGATGGGGAGGAGGAAGAAGAAAGGGGTAAAAAGGAGGAGTGAGGAGGATGAGGAAGAGGAGGGAGGAGGAGTAAGGAGGAAGAGGAAGAGAAGGGGGAAGAAGAATGGAGGAGGAGGAGGAGAAAGAGAAGGAAGGAAGAGGGGAATGAGATGGAAAAGTAGAAGACAGAAAAAGGAAAGGAAAATCAGTGGATGTGGGTATGGTTAAGAGTGAGAAGGGAAAGTGACTATACGGTTCAGAGGTACTAGCGAGAGTGAGTGAGAGTGATTGGTAAGAAAGAGGCGGAGAAGGTAGATAATGATAGATGGCAAGGGAAGGGGGCGGGGATAAGGAGGAGGAGGAGGAGGAGGAGGAGGAGGAGGAGGAGGAGGAGGGAGGAGAGGGTATTTTGAAAATAGCCGAGAAAACATTGCACTACAATCTAACCTCTCAAGAACACTCCAAAATAAAATAATAAAACAAAATAAGCATTAAAAAACAATCTAAAAACAAACCCACGAGATCCCCCTCAGACACGGAAACACACAAACCCCCAAATCCCAATATTCCGAAGCCTCCCCCCTCCCCCCACCTCCCCACCAGCCCAGCGACGCCCAACAGAAAACGGAGAGCGGGTGGGAGGCTGTAGCACAAGACGACGACCGAGCTGAGTCTGTGATTTACCCGGCAGAGTCCACGATAAGCGCTATTTATTATTCCCCGAGTGACACGGCCGTCCATCTGTCTGTCTGTCCGTCTTTTGGGGGCTTCGGCGTTGCGAGTCGTCCTTGATCTGGTAGCGTTACTTCTTCCCTCTTCCTCCCCCCCCCTTACCCCTTCCCCTCTCCCTCCCGCACGTCACAGCCGGTCGCGTAGAGGTGGTTGACTGCTGTGTCTGTTGGTCTGTCTGGCTGTCTAGATTTGTCAGTCAGTTTGTCTGGATATGTCATGTCATTTTTTTGTGTGTCTTAAATTTTTCCTCTTCCTCTTCCTCTCTTCCTCTCTCCATCCTCCCTCCCCACCAAGTCTCTGCCTGCATGTCCGAGTTAAGTCAACCAGACACTTGTATGTTTTGCCTACGTGTGTGATGGGCGACACCGTCTCCCCGCTCTGTATCTATCTATCTCCCTCGACAAGATGAAGATGCTGGAGTCCCGGAGATGATGACGCACCTCGTTCTTCGAAGGGTGAGAGATGGCCGGCTCTCAGCGTCTGTCAGTGCGTGTCAGGGCTTGCAAGTGTCATCGACGTTGCCTCTCGCCCCAACTCCTTCCTCCCTTTGCTCTAGAAATCCTTCCTCTTCTTCCTCCTCGTTTTCCTGTTCTTTTTTTTTTTCTTATTCTTCCCCTTCGTCTACTTCTGCTTCCGATCTGTTTCTCCTTCTGATTCCCTTCCTCCTCCTGATCCTCCTCCTCCTCCTGATCCTCCTCCTCCTCCTTCCCTACTCCCTCCCTCCAAGTCGCTAACAACACATGACGGGCTTTTCACGTACACAGATGTACACGGTGTACGTATGAAAGTCCGTACAAAGATCGACCCCATCGTAAGGCTTCATCAAATCGTCTTTGCCGGATGACGTCACAACAGATAACTATTAAGTATTCCTACTCGAGGGCGACGGTGGAGGCGAGGGTGGAGACGAAGGTGGAGGTTTAGGTGTGGGTGGAGGAGGCGAAGGTGGAGGTGTGGGTGGAGGAGGCGATGGTGGAGGAGGCGACGGTGGAGGAGGCGACGGTGAAAGATGAAGATGAGAAAGAAGGTGAAGGTGAAGGAGGAGAGGATGGCGGGGGAGGAGGCGAAGACGAATTAGGCGGCGGCGGCGGCGAAGAAGAAGGGAGCAGATATAGACGAAAGGAGGCGAAGTAGGAGATGAGGATAAAGGCAAAGGATGAAGGCAAAGGATGAAGGCAAAGGATGAGATACAGACGAAAGAAGGAGGCGAAGGAGACGCCAACGGAGGCGGCGAAGGAAAAGGCGAAGGAGACGCCAAAGGAGGCGGCGAAGGATGAGGCGAAGGAAAAGACGAAGAAGGAGGCGAAGGAAAAGACGAAGAAGGAGGCGAAGGAGGAGGCGGAGGCGCCTCTCAGGGTCCGGACACGGCGAGGCTCCCGAGTCCCTCAGCGCGGGGCATTAATCAACCGGGTCGCCTGCATCCAAAACGGGTTCCCGATTACGTGGCGAACCCCGGAGATCTTTTTTTCTCTTTCTTTTTTCTTTTTAACGAAGAAATAATGGTAAATCGCGCTGTTTAATCGGCCAGAATGCGATCTGCGGTCTCGGCGACACGGAGGCTGCCTGTCCTCTGTGCTCTACTGTTTATCTTCTTCCTTTTATTCGTGTGAGCGTCTCCTCTTTCCTCCTTTTGTTTTTTTCGTTTGAGTTTTATTCTCTCCTTCATCCCCTTCCTTCCCCTCTCTTTCCCTTTCCTTCTTCCTCCCTTCATTCTTTCTTTCCCTTCTCCCTCCTCCCTCCCTCTCTCTATCCCCTCTTCCTCCCTGCCTCTCCCTTCCCTCCCCTCTCACTCCCTCTCCCTCCCTTCTTCCCTCCTTCCCTCCCTCTCCTCCCTCTCTCCCCCTTACACGTCAGCCCTCCACTGCCCTCTTCACTCCTTACCCTCCACCTATCCATCCTTCTTCGCCTCCTCCCTCCCCCTCACCCCTCTTCCTACCCCCTCCCCTCCTACTCCTCCTTCCCTCCCCTCCCTCCTCCTCCACTTCTCGTGTCTTCGATTGTCAAATGACCGTTTTTTTACTAGTTTAGTTGTTGTTTCCATGGCCAATTCAATTCATCTGCCTAACCTGCAAGTCTGATGCCGTATCCCGCTTTTTGTGGCTGCCGATCTTCCCCCCTACCCCCTTACCATACCCTTCCTTCCTACTCTCCCCTCCCCCCCCTACATATCCTCGAAGTTTTGTTTGTTTTCGATTTGTATAGATTGTTAGTTTTTTTTTTTTTACTAAGTGTTTTTGTTTTGTTTTGTTTTCTATGGGCGCAATTGCATTTCACTTGATCACTAATTTGAAATATTTAAGCTATTCCTCGCTATATTGGTTGCGGCTTATGTCTGTTATTCGTCATTCTCTGCGCGCTTTATGATTTTATCTATTATCATTGATTGACCACATATGTTTTTTATTATCCCCGAGCTAACGACAGACAAACTGCTCTCTAAATGGCACTTTCTCTGGTGGCACTCGAGGCGTGCCTAAAAGAGGGTGTAATTGCATGAAACGAGAGATGAAAACGAGAAGGGGGGAAAACACAGAAAACGGAAACGAAAGACGGAAGTGGAGAAAGGGAAGGAAAAGATTCCCTCACGATGCTTGTCTTCCCGACTTTCCTTTTCCTTTCCTTTCTTTTGTCTTCCCTCTTCCTCCTTCCTTCCTGCCCCTTCGCTTCTCTCTTCATATAGTTCCCTTTCCCTCCCCTTCTCCTTTTTCGCCTGCGACTCTTCCCCCCTCCTTCTTTATCCTTACCCCTTTCCTTCTCCTTCCACTTCCTTCCTCGCCCTTACCCCCTTGCCCTTCCCTCATATCGTTCCCTCTCCCTCCCCTTCCCTCCTCATATCGTTCCCTTTCCCTTTCCCTCCCCTTCCCTCAGACCCTCCCCCTTGCCCCTACCCCCTTCCTCGACCCACCTACTGCTCCGCCCCCCTGCTGCGTCTGCTGCCTAAGTCTGCCTATCGGGCAGGTCCTGTGACTCAGCAATCCAGAACGAGCAAGCGTAAAAAAAGACGGAAAGATCACCTGTGTGTGTTTTCCAGTTTGTTGCGTCGGCCACAGAAACCTGTATCGGAGGAGGAGGGAAGGAGGGAGAGGAAGGAAGGAGGGGAAGGAAGGGGGAGGAAAGTGGGGGAGGAAAGAGGGGATGGAAGGAGGGAGGGGATGGAAAGAGGGGATGGAAGGAGGGAGGTGGGAAGGAGGGAAGGTGGAGAGAAGGAAGAAGGGACAGGTGTAGAGAGAGGAGGAGATAGAGGCGGAGGGAGAACAGGAGAGAGAGAAGCAAAGGGAGGGAAGAAGGGAAGGAAGATGGAGGTAAGGTGAGGAGAGGAGGATGAAAAGTTAAGGAGGGGGAGGAGGAGAGAAGGCATAAGAAAAAGGAAGATGGGGGAGGAGAGGAGGAGAGGAAAAGAAGCAGGAAGAGTGATGAAGGAATAGGGAAGAAGAGGTATTTGAGAAGAGGAAGAGGGGAGAGTGATAAAGAGAGGAAAGGGGAAAAAGGTCGAATAAAAGCTAGCAATGAAGTGATTAAACCCACACAGCGCCTTGCCTAATCGGGTGTAATTGCGCGAAACAGGAGAGAATGTGAACGAAATGGCTGGAAATAAAAAGAGAGAGGAAGAGCAGAATCAAAAGAAGGAGTTAAAACAGCAAAGAAGCAAAAAGAAAATGCGAAATTGGGGAAAATAACGAAACGACTGGAGATAAAAGAGAAAGGGGAGAGAAACGGAAGGAGGCATTAAAATACGAAAGAAACAAAGGGAAATGTGGAATTAGGAAGAGAGAAAGGAGAAGAAAGAGAAAGGTCTCAGCCAAAACTTTTCTCGCGGTGCAATATTCCTCTTTCTCCCTTTCCCCTTTCCTTCTCCTTCTCCTTCCTTCCCCTTCCCCTTCCCCCTCTCCTTCTTATTCCTATTCTCCTCCTCCTCCTTCCTCTTCCTCCCGCCAGGACTTTCACCTGATGGTGGGAAAGCGAATGAGAGGGAAAGGAAGGAAATAAGAGGATGAGAAAGGAGAGAGAAAGAAAAGAATAAAAACATGGATAGAGAGAGAGAGAGAGAGAGAGAGAGAGAGGAGAGAGAGAGAGAGAGAGGAGAGAGAGAGGAGAGAGAGAGGAGAGAGAAGAGGGGAGGAGAGAGGGAAGAGAGAGAGAGAGAGAGAGAGAGAGAGAGAGAGAGAGAGAGAGAGAGAGAGAGAGGAGAGAATATGTCCTTTTGATATTCTCTCCCCCTCCCATAAACGAGCAATGGCGGAGAGGCCTATTACCATCTCTTCCCTCCTCCCTCCTCCCTCCTCCTCTTTCCTTCCTCCCTTATCTCGATCTGATGTCCAGGGAAACGGACAACGGCCGATCAGATCGCTCGTTCGGCGGCTGATACGGCTGACGAGACGTTGATGGCCGCGGGATACAGGCGATGGGGGGGGGGGAGAAGGAGGAGGAGGAGGAGGAGGAGGAGGAGGAGGAGGAGGAGGAGGAGGAGGAGGAGGAAGAAAGAAAAATGCAAAGGAAAAAGAATAAACAAAGAAACACTGAGAAAAGGCCCAGCGCCGCCAAGTGCCAGTGCCAGGACACTCGCCCCGACAGACGGCCTCAACCGCCGTCTTCAGAGCGAGAGAGAGAGAGAGAGAGAGAGAGAGAGAGAGAGAGAGAGAGAGAGAGAGAGAGAGAGAGAGAGAGAGAGAGAGAGAGAGAGAGAGAGAGAGATTCATAAAAGATAAGAAAAGATGGAAGGAAACGACGGATGCTTTATCGGACATGCAATAAATGGCCGCTCTTCAGCCCTGAGCTGCTGATGCCCGCTCATAACTCCGGCCTCGTGGCCTCTTGCCCCCCTCTCCCCCCTTCCCCTCCCTTTCTTTCTCTCTTCCTCCCTTCCTCTCCCACTTCCCTACCCTATCCTCCCTCCTCCCTCTCCCCTTCTCCCCTTCTCCTCTCCTCCCTCTCCTCTCCCTCCCTCCCTTCTCCCTCCCTCTCCTTCTCCCTCTCCCCTCTCTCCTTCCCTCCTCCTACCCTCTTTACAAGGAGGAGGAGGCGACCGTAAAACAGAAAGGAAATTTAGAGACGTATAACTCCATCTTGTCCCTCTGCGACGACCAACACAACGACGTCGACGACCAAACAGACTACGACGACGACCACCGAGACCAAAGCGACGGCGACGATGACGACCACGACGGACGACCAAACCGACTACGACGAGCGACCACGGAGACCAAAGCGACGGCGATAACGACGACGGCGACGGTCAAGACGGCGACGATGACGACCACGACGACGACCAAACCGACCACGATGAAGACGACGAGGACCGAACACGCAGAGGTGACTTCCCGTCCGCAGCAATAGATACGCGGGGAGGAAGGGAGGAAGAGAGAAGACAGGGGAAGAGGAGAGGGATAGAGAGGGGAAGAGGAGAGGGATAGAGAGGGGAAGAGGAGAGGGATAGAGAGGGGAAGAGGAGAGAGAGAGAGAGAGGGGAAGAACGGGGAAGAGAGGAAAAAAGAGGGGAAGAAAAGATAAGAGAGGGAAAGAAAAGATAAGAGAGGGGAAGAAAAGATAAGAGAGGGGAAGAGAGAGAGGGTAGAGGGAGGGGGGTACGAGGCCAAGGAGGTGCCCATGTTTACGTAGGCATTCCGGACGCTCCACGGACATCAATTACCCCCCGAAACGAACACGTGCGTACGGACAGGACGACCAATAAAAGAGCACCAGACTTCTCTATTCAAAGCTGCACTGGCTCTCGCTCCCTATCAACAAAGAGGACGATAAACTCAGCGTAAAAGGGGCGAAAACTTTGGTCTTAAGAGGACCGCTTCATTAAGATCTAATTTGTGTTTGTATAACGGAGGAAAATGGCCCATATTGGAGCTTACAGCGAGGGGATATAATTTGCTGATAAGGGCCGGAGTTAACACAAAAACTGTCTAGTTAGGGAACAACACAGTAGCGCTTTATGCCTCGTGAAGGAAGAGGAGGAGGAGGAGGAGGAGGAGGAGGAGGAGGAGGAGGAGGAGAGGAGGAAGAGGAGGGGAGGAGGAGGTGGAGGAAGACTATAGGTATGAAGGAGGAGGAGGAGGAGGAGGAGGAGAAAGAAACAGAAGTAAGTCAAGAGAGGTGGGCTAAGTATAAGAAAGATAATGAGGAAAGTGTAAAAAAAAAATAATAATAATACATGATAAACCCAGAAGATACATGGAAATACAATAAAAACAAAAAAGACAAAATAAATAGGGGGAAAAAAACAAAAAGTCCCAAAAACCTGACGGTCAAGAAATAAATTAGCAATAAAGATAAGAACAGACGTACCAAGAAACAAAACACACACGACTCCGCAATAATACAAATAATCATATCTCACCTACGTAACCCCACCCTATCCCAAGCCCCACCCCCACCCCCACCCCCACCCTAGCCCCGACATATTTAAGACGAAAAAAAAAGCATCGCGAACGCACAGACCGACTAATGTGTTTCCCACCCTTACATCCCTCGCTTCTGTGAATACACCCGCCCACCCGCCCGCCCATCCATCCGCCCGCTCCTCCTCCTCCTTCTCCTTCTCCTTCTCCTTCTCCTTCTCCTTCTCCTTTCCTTCTTCTTCTCTTCTCCTTCCTTCTCCTCCTCCTCTTCTTCCTTCTCTTCTTCTTTTCTTCTCTCTCCTCCTTCTCTTCTCTCCTCTCTCCTCCTCCTCCTCCTCCTTTTTATCCTCTTCCTCGCCTACTTTCCCCCCGTGATTTGTCGAATCTATTGTCTCCCCAAAAAAGAGAGAGAAAGAAAAGGGGATGAAAAAAGTGTTATGATAATTAACAGAGAAGCATCTATAACGCGGCCACCCTCTCTCTGACCGTGCATATAATTTGGCAGATTACGTTCCCCTTCTGCATTAGCGCCGGCCCTCCTCATTATCACAAACTTACTCTCCACTCATATATTTCCCCCGCCATCTACGCCTACCGCCACCCCTTTCCTTGGTGCGTTTTCTTTTTTTTCACTCTTCCATCTTTTTTTTTTTTTTTTTATCCTCCCTGTTCTGATCTCCTTTCCTTCCTTTTATATTCATCTTTGGTCTCTACTTTCCGTTTCTTCTCCCTTTTTTTTTATTTTCGTTATTTTTTTTTCTCTCTCTCTTTCTCTTCCTCTCCCTTCCTCCTTATATCTTTTATCTCTCTCTCCTTCAAAATCCCTCCTTCC